>NW_024731054.1:2434073-2436573 GCF_018991925.1 Homarus americanus | reverse complement strand
GATGATGATGATGATGATGATGATGATGAGGATGATGATGATAAAATATTAACCTAAAAATCCTTAAAAAAATAAAAGGCGTCAACACAAGGATCTTAAAGTCATAAAACTCTAAATCCTTAAAACTCAAAAAAGAAACTCGAGTGAAAGCCAGAAAGCTGTTCCCTGAGACCGACACACGCTGTATAGACGACAATCCGGGGCATAAAATGTAAATTATATGGCGTTACCTGCGAACACCTGTGGAGAGAGAGAGAGAGAGGTTAGAATGAAAGTAGTGACCCCAGGAGAGAGACACAGTGATTGAGAGAGAAAGAGAGAGGAGTTAGTTAAAGAAGTGAAAGTAGTGACCCCGAGAGAAAAGAGAGAATGCCAAGGTCACATCACTATGAATAATGAATGATAATCTCTCTCTCTCTCTCTCTCTCTCTCTCTCTCTCTTCTCTCTCTCTCTCGGAATTTATCAGTGATAAAACTGATGATGATGATGATGATGACGATGGAGAAGAGTAGAGAATGGGAAGATTGAAAGAGAGGAGGAATAAGAGGGAGAAGAAGAAGACAAAGACGATGAAGAGGAGAAGAAGAAGAAAATAAAGGAGAAGAGGAAGAAGGAAAAGTAAAAACAAATTATAGAAGAAAAAACGAAATGAAAAAGAAAGAAAATTAAAAAAAAAAAGTAATTCTCACTAAGAAAAAGATAAAACACAAACACAAAATATCATCACAAGAATCTGCCACCCCCAGCCACCCCCCAGCCACCCCCCAGCCACCCCCTAGCCACCCCCACCACCCCCAGCCACTTGGCCTTTCAGCTTTAGCAGCCTTGGCCCCCCACACCCCAGCCCACTATTACCCCAGCCTTGTGTCTTTGCCAGCCCCCAGCCACACCCCCCAGCCACCCCCCCAGCCACCCCCCAGCCACCCCCCAGCCACCCCCAGCCACCCCCCAGCCACCCCAGCTCCCCAGCCACCCCCCCACCCCCCAGCCACCCCCCAGCCACTCCCCAGCCACCCCCCCAGCCACCCCAGCCAGCCACCCCCAGCCACCCCCAGCCACCCCCCAGCCACCTCCCCAGCCCCCCAGCCACCCCCAGCCACTCCCCTCCCCCCCCCCCAGACACCACAGGACCCCAAGATGAAACTGATTACATTTCAAATTTATCAGGATCCTTCGAGTGGCATGAGAGTCCTACAAGTCCTATAGGAGATCATCATCCTAGAGCTTACGAGTCCTGGAGATCCTTCGAGTGACACCCAACACAAAGGACCTCAACATACGAAAGGACATCACAACTCCTGAAGGATTCGTGTCGGTGTTGTATCTGTAGGACTCTCAATAAGGATAATTTTAAAGGATTCAATTGTATATTTATCCTGTCGTCCTTTTTTTCCTCACTATGGAAGGAAGGAAGGAGTGGAAGGAAGGAAGGAAGGAAGGAAGGAAGGAATGGAAGAAAGGTTTTATAGGAGGTAAAGTCTCTGAGAATGTTTGACGCCATTTTATCCTTTACTATAAATTTATGTCTTTGTTGAAGTGGTTTAGGTTAGGTTAGGTTAGGTTAGGTTAGGTTAGGTTAGGTTAGGTTAGCACTGGTGCCCTTTAGGCGTGGGGCCCATTAGGACTGGGGCCTAAAAGTACTGGGGCCCAGGTAGTCAGGGGTGATGGGGTTAGTGTAGTGGACCTCGCCATGGGGCCCTGACCAGACCTGTACTAGTGGTGTGTTTTGCATAAGTATGAGTCTTGTCTGTCTGTCTGTCTCTGCAAATTCTGTTTACAGCCCATATGTCTGTCTATCTGTCTATCTTTATCTATCTGTCTGTGTTTTTCTATTTGTATACGTGTCTGTATGTCTGTCTGTCTGTCTCTGTTCCTGTCTGCCTCTGTCTACGTATCTGTTTCAGTGTCTGTCTATAACAAAACAATAACGTAATAGAAAATCCTTATGGCATTTTACTCATAGGGAATCACTGCTTAAAACAAATCACCTTAAATCACCACACATTAAGGGGAGAAACACCTTCAACAAATCACCTTAAATCACCACACATTAAGGGGATAAACACCTACAACAAATCACCTTAAATCACCACACTTTAAGGGGATAAACACCTACAACAAATCACCTTAAATCACCACACATTAAGGGGATAAACACCTAAAACAAATCACCATAAATCACCACACATTAAGGGGATAAACACCTAAAACAAATCACCATAAACCATCACACATTAAGAGCTGCGTACCTAAAATAACTTTAATTTACTAAGGGAATACATACTTAAAATAAAATACCACTTTTAACCTTTCCACACTTGAAAAAATATACTTCCAAACTCATTATTTTCCACATAAATATTTAAATGTCCTCAAGTCACCATATTTAGGGCGTTAAGGAAAGTGAATGTGTTTTTTTTTTTACATGCGTGTTGAGTTTCAATTAAAAAGTATCGATAAAAACTGGAATCTGTCTTTTTGGTGAACTGGAAATATATA
>NW_024731054.1:2364073-2429073 GCF_018991925.1 Homarus americanus | reverse complement strand
AGGTCAGGTGAAGCAAGAAACATCAGGTGAGGTGAAGCAAGGAACATCAGGAGGTCATGTGAAGCAAGGAACAATAAAACCCGCACCAGGTAGTGTTAAGGCAGCTGAGGGAGGCGAGGAGGTCAACCCATATGTTGACCGACTCACTCAACCACCTGGGGAGAGTTACTGCAGGTACAATGGACCATAACCTAACCTAACCTAACCTAACCTGATCTCACCTAACCTATCCTAGCCTAACCTAACCTAACCTGATCTCACCTAACCTATCCTAGCCTAACCTAACCTAATTTAAAATAACCTTAAATAAATTATCCTTATCTCATTCACAAAGTTTGATGATGAGTGAAAGTACAATGACGTCACCTTGTTTGTACACATGACCACGCGTTCATTGTTTACGTCAAGATAAACTATAATATACACAACACTTTTATCATCCGGCACAGATCGTTACGTCAATAAAACGAATAATATTGAAATTAATCTCTAAAATATTTAATATAAAAGGAATTGCTGATTTTATCTTAACATGAAACTTATATTCTATCTGAAGATAAATCAACGTGTTAAAATTAATCTCAATTCTGGGTCAAATTTTGCAGCCATGTTGGATTAATATTATTTATGTTTGGTTTTTCGCTTAAAGTCTGATGAAAAATTATCGTAGGAACCTTTATGAATCCCCCTCTTGCCTTATGAATCCCCCTCTTGCCTTATGAATCCCCCTCTTGCCTTATGAATCCCCCTCTTGCCTTATGAATCCCCCTCTTGCCTTATGAATCCCCCTCTTGCCTTATGAATCCCCCTCTTGCCTTATGAATCCCCCTCTTGCCTTATGAATCCCCCTCTTGCCTTATGAATCCCCCTCTTGCCTTATGAATCCCCCTCTTGCCTTATGAATCCCCCTCTTGCCTTATGAATCCCCCTCTTGCCTTGTAGTGTGGTCTGGTTAATATCAGTGCTGTGAGGGATGTTTGTATATTATTGATTGTAATCGTTTATATATTTTATGTGTTGAAGAAAAAGTTTGTGATTGTTGTGTGATGTTTTTATCTTAGAGATGGTATAAAAATACTTTGTAATTATTGTAATAATTTATAATTATTGGATATATTGATGATGGTATAAGGAATTATTTAGTATATAATTTGTATTGGGATTTACACACTCTCTCTCACTCTCTCTCTCTCACACACACACACACCTAACTTAACCTGACGTAACAAAACCTAACCTAACCTAACCTAATCTAACCTAACCTAACCTAACCTAACCTTCTGGTGATGTGTTCGCCCATGACTTGATCTTTCCTAGAACGTCTTACCTTACACTCTGTCTTTTGTGTTAAATCTCGGTACACGATCTTACCTTTTACGAACAGATTCAACTCTCGCAACTGATTCCCCGAACGCCCCCCTCACCCTCCGTCCCTTCCCCCTCACCCTCCCCCTCTTCCCCCCTCTCTGCCCTTGCAACAATGACTCTGAAAGCTATTTGAACGCTTGAAATATTCGTCCCTCACCCCTGGCCCCCTTCCTCGATGGTATGTGAACGCCTCAGTACCTGCAGTTAGCCCCCTGGGAGGCCCTAAACGCCCCCTGAGACCTCCTGAACATCCCTGAGAGCTCCTGAACGTCCCTGAGAGTTCCTGAACGCCCCTAAGTGCTCATGAATGTCCCTGAGAGTTTCTGAAAGTTCCTGAGAGTTTCTGAACGTTCCTGAGAGTATCTAAACGTCCCTGGGAGTTTCTGAACGTCCCTGCGAGTTTCTGAACGTCCATGAGTCTCATTCCTTGAAATTGTCCCCCTGAGCCCTCACCCAGCCCCCTAACCTCCTCGACCTTTCCCCTTAAGAGGTCCTGAACTCCTCCAGGTCGTCCTCCAACACCCTAACTCCTCCAGGTCGTCCTCCAACACCCAAACTCCTCCAGGTCGTCCTCAACACCCAAACTCCTCCAGGTCGTCCTCCAACACCCTAACTCCTCCAGGTCGTCCTCAACACCCACAAACTAGGATACCAGAAGGACGGGTCGAACATAATTGCCTCACAAAAGCTGCCGAGTGAGACGTGACTTGTTAACTAAGCGACCATCGCCTTGTTTATCTCCCGCCAACGTGTCCACAAGACTCCGGATTCTCAGCCATTCTCACGAGGAAATGTTTCACCCCGAAGTGGCTATAACAGTTGTGGAGTTGTTGTTGTTGTTGTTGTCGGTGATAGTGTTGGTGGTATTATTGTTGGTGGTGGTAGTGTTGTTCTTGTTGTATTTGTTGTTATTGTTGTAGTTGTATTCATTGTAGTAGGCCTTTACTGTACATCTTGAGAGCCTTTATAAGACCCGAGGACCAAGACTCTTACAATACACATCATAAGTGTTGTTTCTTTTGTCAGTGTTGGAGAGACTAGGTTAGGTTAGGTTCATACACGGGTGCATAGTTTGGGGATATTATTATGCCTGAGTGAATGGCTGGTTGTAAGCCTATTCAGGTATAATAAAATACTTTCTCTCTCTCTCTCTCTCTCTCTCTCTCTCTCTCTCTCTCTCTCTCTCTTTCTCTCTCTCTCTCTCTCTACTCAAACATTCACCAATTATTTTTTCTTTATCTCTCGTTGTCCTGCCAGTAAGCAATCATTTTAACTAATAAAATCAACATCAAATAAACATAATCCATATTTAATTAAAAAAAACATGACTACCACTTTCACATAACCCTCAATTACTCACTGGTTTAATATCTTACACATGAACACATTCACATTTTCGCCCTAAGTAAAGAATCTCATCCAACACAAAGGTTATATTTACACGTCGACATTCAGAGACTTCGCCTCGGCCGTCCCTCCAACTATAGGCTGACGTATGGGAAGATGGCGGACGTTTTCTAATAGTTTATGAATCTACTACAGGTAATAAAATTTGACGAGAAGGCTGTTACCAGAGCGTCGTGAGCTGAATAGTGTTGAAATGACTATTTAAAGAGATACTTGGGTACTGTGATGGCAGGTCCCAGGGTCGAGACGCCAACACGTCAGAATAATGACTTCCGTACTGCAAAAAAAAAAAACGTTCATTTACTGTGTTTATTTACCTGCCGGTGTTGACAGGTGATGGAGTAGCGGTACATAAAGACGTAGGAGCTATGAGGACCGACTAGAAGCGGGTCCCATACGCTTGACTGACCTTTGGGGACACAGTACACAGGAGGTACTACACACTGCATACTAAAGTCCTCCCATACATAAGGTAGCAGCGTGGAGGGGCATGACAATCGACCATTCCCCCCCCACCACCCCTCCACCCCCGCCCCCACCCCAACCCCCGCTTCATCCGTTATACTAAGGACCCTTTTACAGCTGCGTGGACTGAAGAATGGCCCTGGGATCGAACCAACATCATTAGGACAAGAGTTGAGTTCTGCATCCAATCAGCCACTGCCCCCTTTGACAGACAAAATCCTTCAGGCAGAACCAAACAACACACACACACACACACACACACACACACACACACACACACACACACACACACACATGACACATATTGAATTTCGTGTACCTTCAGCAGTTTATACACACGAATATGTAGACACATAAACAACTGTACACGTCATTATTATTATCCACACTGTCTACAGCTGCTGGTTCTGCGCTGATGAATGTTGATCTGTCTATCTATCATTCACTTGCCTTCCCCTTCATTTTCCTCCTTTCTCCTTCATCTCTCCTCTTCTTCTTCCTCCCCCACATCCCTAACTTTATTATTCCTCCTCTCCTCTATCCCTCCTCCTCTCCTTCTATTCCTCGTCCCTCCTCCTCTCCTTCTATTCCTCCTCCCTCCTCCTCTCCTTCTATTCCTCCTTCCTCCTCCTCTCCTTCTATTCCCCCCACCCCATTTCCTTCCTTCTTCTCTATTTACTACCACACATATACCTGTATTACCTGTATAAAATTAGTGTCACGTGAAGATTAGCCCCCCAAGTTTATTTCACCTGATGATTAAACACCATATGTATATCCATATGTATATCCTAAGGGGTAGGGCTAGGTATTAGGGTGGTAGGTAATAATGGGGACATATACTCATTGCCTATGTATATTCTTAACCCATGTATACTCGTGATAAATCATCTATATAGACATGGATATACATAAGCACGTCACTTACTGGATAAGATTAAAAGGTTGTACTACCTGTTGATTAGCACCCAGGTACCCCCCCCCCCCTCCCCACGTGGTAGTGTGGTGGTGAAAGTGATGGTGGTTGGTGATTATTGTACGTGGTTGTTAGGGGAGAGTTGTAATAACCTTGTTTAACATTATCGCAGGAATAAGATAAGAGTTACTTTTATAAATTATTCTAGAAAATGTGTAGAAACTGAGCAGAAACACATCACGCTCGACGCCACACTGGAGCAGAAACACATCACGCTCGACGCCACACTGGAGCAGAAACACATCACGCTCGACGCCACACTGGAGCAGACACACATCACGCTCGACGCCACACTGGAGCAGAAACACACCTCACGCTCGACGCCACACTGGAGCAGAAACACATCACGCTCGACGCCACACTGAGGCAAAACACCTCACGCTCGACGCCACACTGGAGCAGAAACACCACGCTCGACGCCACACTGGAGCAAAACACATCACGCTCGACGCCACACTGGAGCAGAAACACCTCACGCTCGACGCCACACTGGAGCAGAAACACCTCACGCTCGACGCCACACTGGAGCAGAAACACCTCACGCTCGACGCCACACTGGAGCAGAAACACATTACGCTCGACGCCACACTGGAGCAGAGACACATCACGCTCGACGCCACACTGGAGCAGAGACACATCACGCTCGACGCCACACTGGAGCAGAGACACATCACGCTCGACGCCACACTGGAGCAGAGACACATCACGCTCGACGCCACACTGCATCCCGTGTGGCCAGTAGGTGAGGTGTAGTAGGTCTTAACTTACACTGATTTAAGTACACAAAGGGGCAGTTTGGCCGGCACTGCACTCGACCATCTTCACTTTACCCAACTGTAAAGTTAGGTGCTCAATCACAGCTGGGTGAACTAGGGGTGCCCCGAGGGTGAACCAGCGACCTATCTAAGAACTCAAGAGACTTTGTTTACCCAGAAACTTCTTTAATGTAAACATCCCAGGAGTGATAACTATCATTTTCCACCACCAAGTTTATTTGTTTTCTGTTCATAAGCAGTCAACAAAAGTCAAGGAGAATGCAGCTGTGTACTTCCATATTCCAGTAAAAAACTCAGTTTAAATTTTGTTCTTTGGTTGTGTCCTGAACACTGAAGAGCCAATGGTAAACAAGACAACGATGGGAATAATTCGTGCCTGTCACTATCTAGAACATCACTGGATTAAGAATATTTCCCAAGTGATTTTGTACAACAAACGTGATCCTGATCTTCAACGTGGGAAGTAACGGCAACTTACTGAGTTAGCAGAGACGCGACACTCAAGAACAAGTACAAGAACAATGATAACTGATATATAAACCGACTTGAACATACCTGCAGTATTATGGTGTGTTACGGTCCCTCGAGGAGCTGTTGAGTTTCACTTACCTGGAGGAAACAATCAGATTAACCTTCCATCTCTCTTGACTCTTATAAAAAATTTCATATTGGTTAAAGAGAAAGTCGCCACTTATACTGTGTTATATATTAGAAGGATCTCAAGAATGTTTTTTTAAGTAATATTGTTTATTAGGTGCAGGGAGAGGATTAAATAATGACTACGAAGCTGTAGTAGTGTCTTTACAAGTGTTCTTGCAATACGGCAACAGTTTGTGGGGCTACGACAGACACCAACCAAACCTGACCATAAAGTTATGAAGGAAAACTGCAGATAATTCGCAGTCCTAATTTTCTCTTTCTTTTCTATTAGTTAAGTATTTATGCATTACAACAAACGTGGTGACCATCTCCTTACCTTTAACCAACAATTGTACTCTTCAATTAACAGGAACAATCATGATACTAACAATGTCTCTAGTTAACACCAAAAACTAATAAATATACTTGTCTATGGTGTGGTAAGACAACCAGAAGTATTGCTCACCTTGACCTGGCGGTAGAGGAAACCTTGGCATCACCCATCACCTCCTGGGCCAGGGACCGTCCTGCCTGAAACAACAGCCATGAATGAGGCCACAGTTGTGCTTTCATTACTCTACAACTTTATTGATACATAAACCAACATTTTATAAACACAATCACAAGAGGTGGTGGACACTTCCATCCCCCAACAAGGATCAGTACAGCTCCTCCATATAACTTGGCACAGCCAGCTGGGGGAGGGTCACTTATGTGGCCCCCTGATATGAGGGTCACTTATGTGGCCCACTGATATGATGGAGGGTCACTCATGTGGCCCACTAACTAACTTGGCTGCCCATCACTGCCCTACATAATGAAGAACATTACATGGTAACGTTTCCCTCACATTAATGATTTATAGATCATAGTAAGGAAGTGTAGCAAGACTCTTCAAACAATAAATCATGGTAGGGAAGAATACCATGATACAATATAGTTAAAAAAAACTACATCCCTGAGTGGCCAGAATTATAACAAAGGCGACAAGAAGGTCCCTGGACGTCCGGTTTTTCGGGGTCTTGGCTGAATAATTATCTCTCACCTGGAAAAGGGTTTCTCCTCACAAATTGGACCCACAATTAGTCATGGACGTGAGCTGGAAGGCGTCGGTGGTGGCTTGAGAACCCTATGGAGGTTGAGAGGCTTATGGGGGTTGATGGAGGTCTATGAAAGATTTATGGAGACCTATAGGGGGTTGAGAGAGGCCCATGATCGAATCCTTTACATAATTAACAATAAGAGATCGAACCCTTTACACTGTCAACAAAAGCTGAACGAATCTCACGACCGGCAATAAGCAATGTTATACATTCGTCACATACTACTGTACCCTCCCTAAGACGTAAAAACATCCTGTACAGTCCCTTATACCTGTCAGAATCCCTTTACGATGAGGTAGAGAGCATTCTAAGGGGTTAAGGGGGATGGGAGGGATTAAAAGGAGGTAGGTAATGGTGTGTCACGAATAGGGAGAGAGTTTTAAAGGGTTCAGGGGTGGTAAAGGGGTCATATAAGGGGTTACAGTGGTAAGGGATACGGCTACTCTCATCACCGTGCAGGTGGGTAAGGGAGAGTTGTTTACCCAGGATATACAAGGGTCGGTGAATCTCTCACTTGCCAAGATCCAGAATGGTTAAATCAAATAAAACCTGACCAACGGGAGCTTAAATTATTGAGTATTAGAAGATATGCGTCTTATTAATAATTATTTTAACACCAATCTAATATCAAAAAGGATATAATTACTTTTATGTATTTAAAGCAATACTGTTGAAGGTAACTATGGTAATACTGGAGGAAAAATCATAGGGTGAAGGTTACATTTTCCTTACATCTTCATTTATCAGTTATTTGACGTCAAACTATTATAAGTACCTCGTAAAATATTATCCCGCTCGTCAGGTTCCAATAGAATATAACAATAGAAAGAGTTTCACTTCACATAAAATTTATCCTTCGTGAACTTAAACAAAAAATAGTTTAACCTTACACAGAACATTTTCCTTTTCGCCTTATAAGTCTCATCAAAGAGAAATAAAGAAACAGATTTTATTTACACGAAACACAAATGTCAATAGAGGTATCTGACCACCATACTGGATTACAACCGCCCGGGAGGAACATAGGAGGATATGAACTTAAAGAATCTTACGTTAAATTTACGTTATAGTTACGTTACTGGAGATCAGAGAACGTACACATAGTTAAATATAGCATGATTATTAACCCTGTAAAGCACTTAAAGACCTTAGTTGTTGAAGTGCAGTAAAAAAGAGAAAGTATTTAGCAGACTCACTTAAGATAAGACACAAATACGGTGGAAATAATCCCTTAATGACATAGAAATTGTGCTAAAACTTTATTACAACTGGAAAGGTCTTCTTAATGCGGCCGTAGGTGATGACGTGGCAGAAGGTAGTGATACAGCAGCAGACACACACACACACACACACACACGCACACACACGCACATTAAACAGTCTATCCCGTAATCCATTTTCTATAATTGACCCCAAAAAACTAAAATCTATTCATTGGCCAAAACTTATTGATGTAGTAGAAGTCTTCACCTCGTTCTCTCTTACAATCCACTTAAGTTTTGTATATGGGATGTTAAACTGTTACGTGACAGACATTAATTACGTGTGTGTGTGTGTGTGTGTGTGTGTGTGTGTGTGTGTGTGTGTGTGTGTTAAAGCTGTCAAGATCTTTGGTGTATAGTAAAACATTGAGGCTCTCTCTCTCTCACCATCTCCAGGTCGCCCTTGACTCACATACACCCTGTAGAAATATTTAGTATAGTCGACCTTGTAATGACCCCCCCCCCCTCCACGAGGACAACAGGAGGCCGACCTGGTCTATTGTTCTTGGCTCATTATTGCCTTCCCTTGTGTTTACGCCCGTTGTTAGCAAGGGGTGGAGGGTGTAGTGTGAGGGTGGAGGGTGTAGTGTGAGGGTGGAGGGTGAGGGTGGAGGGTGTAGTGTGAGGGTGGAGGGTGGAGTGTGAGGATGGACGAAGAGGATGAGAACAGAGGAAGAGGGTGATGTATACGGGTGGAGTATGAGGTTGGTCATGTAGTCAGCATCAGAGAACAGAGGCTTGTGACTCTTCCAGGACTGAGGTCAAATATTGTGTTTATACTTCATGTGATGTGAACATTTGCATATACTGTGTGTGTGTGTGTGTGTGTGTGTATAAACCAAATACATTAATGTCTGTTTTGCAAGTATATTGGTATATGTGTCTACCCATGTATGTATATATGTACACAAGGCCACGCTCTCCCTTATGACAGATAGACGGATCATCATCTTTATTACACTATGAATAAAAACGTCACAGGAGTAGTGTAGGGGGTAGGAGGAGGCCATCTTGGGTGACCTTCTCTCAACCTTATGTTATATAACCTTTACTTGTATGGGTATGCTTTCAGAGGGAGGGAAGGAGGGGCAAAGGAGGATGGAGGGTAGAGGGAGGGAAGGAGGGAGGGAGGTATTGGTAGGAGGATGGAGGGAAGAGGGAGGAGAGCATTACTAGAACAGTTAACAAAATCAGTAAAATAAAACAAAGAATTAATGTTTCTATAAAATTGATCGACAAAGAAATAAATAAACGGATATAGTTAAACCTCCATATAAGGAACTCCTTTCTCCATACAGTTCGTTATATGGAGGTTTAACATCTAACGGACCCTCGATATAACGGACTTTCATATCTATACAGTCCGTTAAATAGAGGTTTCACTGTAGATACATACCTTACTTATTTTACCTAGCTGTTATGGTCATAGAGAGGGTGGGATACAAATGTTATTGTGAATGTTTTATTAAATTATACCAGATTGTGGACCATAATTCTGTTACACCACAACAAATTGTCAACATCTAACACATTACTTTATAACATCAAGCTATATTAACCAAACAGTTTCATTAACTGTCAGTATGTCAGGGTTTTTTATACATAGGTAGCACAGTTACCAGGAATGTGACAGTCAAAGAGGGTGTTACAGTCACTTCAGAACCCATAAAGGACTGTAGGGATTAACAGTCACATGAGAGACCATAAGTGACTGTAGGAAGGAAGTCACATGAGAGACCATAAGTGACTGTACAGAGTAACAGTCACTCAAGATACACTAGTGACTGGCTGTGTGACGGGAGAGTAACTTGGGTGAGGCGTCTGGTACACTAACCCCGGGCGTACGGTGAGTCACTGTTCGTAGTGAGGTAGTAGGTTCCTCGTAGACTGTGGGGGTGAAGGAGGCATTAGTTGAGATAGATAGATAGAGAGATAGATAGATAGATAGATAGATAGATAGATAGATAGATAGATAGATAGATAGATAGATAGATAGAAAGATAGATAGATAGAGAGATAGATAGATAGAGAGATAGATAGATAGATAGATAGATAGATAGATAGATAGAGATAGAGAGATAGATAGATAGATAGATAGATAGATATAGAGATAGATAGATAGATGGATAGATAGATAGATAATTCAATAAAATCGTCATACAAATATACTTTGATTCAGCATGTGTACAGACAATGCAAATATATATTGTACATAGACTGTACAGGTATACAAACAATGTATCTAGACAGCACAGGTATGCAGTACAAACAATGTACAGTACCTAGACAAAGCAGGTGTACAAACAATATACCCAGACAATGTAGGTATATAAACACTGCACCTAGACAGTACAGGTATACAAATAAAAACAGTAATATAATTAGAGCACCCAAACAATAGTAACAACCACAACACAAGACTACAGTAACTCTTCCTGTATACAGGTACTCCCCGACTTACGACGGGGCTAGGGACCGACATCCAGGTCGTAAGTCGAAATGGTCGTAAGTCGGAAATGCTTAAATAACACATTGAAAATAAAAAATTTGGGTCTCTTTTTCTTCTCAGCACCACAAAACTCTCACTTTTAAGCTTGCCAGCCATTTTAAAGTGAATTACAGAGGAAAATTTTGTCTGGGTCCTGACTTTGGGACTCAAAAATACATAATTTGACCACATTTTGGTACGACTGAGGCGGTCATAAGTGCGGGTGGACGTAAGTTGAGTCGGTCATAAATCGGGGACTACCTGCATAGAGAATGACCACCCTCTTCACCTGTCTTACCTGTGATCAACGTGGAAGCCCATCTCGAGACATCCTTGGCCGCAGGAGTCACAGTTCCCGGCCTGGAAGGACTCCCAGTCTTCACAAGGATAGGATGTGAAGGACAATGAGCCACTGATGCTCTCAACCCATAAGTCGTGTGATCGGCGGTGACTACACCCGCCTGAGGAACACATAATGTTCATCAGTTTATGAGTTGGTGTTTGTTTATATCATGATGCACGTGCATTTGTTTATATTATGAACCACGTTTGTTTGTTTACCTTCGAGCAGGTCTGTCCAGGCACCATAGTCAACACAGCCAGGCTGGTGTTTACCGCCGTTGGGGTAGAAATCGACATGGCCGACAGAGTCCTTCAAACCAACACAACTCTGGAAATTAAATAATAATAACAATAATAATAATAATAATAATAATAATAATAATAATAATAATAATAATAATAATAATAATAATAATAATAATAATAATAATACGTACTGTAATAATAACAATAATAATAATAACAATACCTGCAGTATAGTGCCTCCATTCGTGTGGATAATCTGCACAAACTTAGCATCGCTGGGGTCAAGACGCTCGGACGCTGTTTTTTCATAGAACTCAGGTCCAGCTGGGTCCAGACCTGTCCCGATACATTACAAGGTTAATTAGTATACATCCCGGTCTACTTTAAGTTACTGTACAGGTGAAATAAGAATAAATGATGGATTACTATACATACTGTACTTAGATACTACGCTTAAAACAGGCCTAGTCGAGTGTAAGCAAATTAAATACTCCTATACAGTACAGGCATCTTAACCCAAAATAGACATTAACTAAATAAATATCTACCTGAAATAACAACAACATTAAAAAACTATGTCAACAAACCTCTAAAATACTTTAAATAAATTAAATAATCCTTAAAATAAATCTCACAACTTAAGAAATGCAAAAAAAATCAAAATATATTAACAAATCAGGTAAATTTATGAAGGATCCAGTCGACCAGTTACCTGTGATCATGGGTAGGGTGAAGGCAACCAAGTTCTGGCCCACAGCACCAGCGACGTGAGCACCTAGGGAGTGGCCGGTGATCTGTACCTTGGAACCGTCCATCCCGCCCTCGAACTTCAGCCAGTCTAGGAGCTGGGCCGTGTAGATGCCCACCTGTGTAGATGGATAGATATGTGGATGAATGGATAGCTAGAAAGAGAGAGAGAGAGGAATACATACATAAAATAAAGGAAGAAAACATGTAAGAAGAACGAACCCGAAAATGATGAAGGAAGGAGAGGAGATAGAGACACTCACCTGAGGAACATGATTGACAGCGGCAGGATACCAGGGAGCATTCGCCAGACGTGCCCAGTTCACAGAGAGGATGTTGTACGACCCCAGGGCGAGTAACTCTATGGAAGGTCAGGTCACATTTCAGGGGAAGACAGTAAGGGTTGTGTAAATGAAACCAGTAGTAACTATAACTTAAAATTGTGAAGGTTCTGACACTTGGCTGAGTTGTGAAGTTATTGATATATAATATTTATTGATTCTATAATTTAAGGTCACTTTTAAACCTTTATAATGAGTTAATTATTTACAGTATTTGAGCTAGTGTCTTCATTAGGGAATTGAATCTACATCTCAAGGTATCAGGTATCGTCTTAACCCTTTGATTATGATGATCATTTGACCCTTTTGAGGATGATGTTTTAACCCTTTTGACAATGATCATTTAACCCTTTGACTATGACGATGTAACCCTTTGATAACTATGATTTAACCCTTTGATGGTGATGATGGTTTAACCCATTGATTACTGTGATTTAACCCTTTAACTACGGTGGTTTTTAACCCTTTAAAAACAATTATTTAACCCTACAGGACTCAAAAAGGCTACACGTACAGACTCAGGAAGAAGGTAAACACAGAAACATCCTTACACTCACCAGTCTTAGCATCCACTGGCCAATCTCTGTCACCGTGAGCAGCAAACCCGTGTATCATGACGAATGTGGGGTCACTGGGGTTAAAGGGAGAGGCATCTAGGTTCTCCTTGTTGTCCAGGAACAGCTCGTAGTAACTCGTGTTGCCGGGATTACTCCTACACCGCCACGGAGAGTCAAAGATGGGAATTATGAAGTGATATATTAAGACCTCTATTTAACGAACTATATGGTGATGAATGTCCATTATATCGAGGGTCTGTGAGATACCAAACTTCCATCTAACAGATTAATATGTAGATATATGTATGTTATATAAGGAGTTCACTGTACCTAAGAGAACAGAGTTAATTTAGATTCATCGTGTCTTCAATAGTATCACCTGATGTTATTCACTAATTGGACAGAGACTCACCTGGTCCAGAGAAGGAAGTGGACATCATCAAGGTTGACCTTAGGGGCAGTCCTGGCCCTCGAGAGCACCGCCTGCACCACCACCACTGTTAACACAAAGTTTATCTTATTACACAACAGAAATTTATCCCACAATACAGAATTAATGGCTGTATGAGGGGGTTAGATTTGGTTTGGTTGAGTTGGGTTGGTTTAGGTTGGGTCACAAGTCCCCTGAAGATGATGAAGCAACTTGGTTTATTTCTCCCTCTATCTTTCTTTCTCTGTCTCTATATATCTATCTTTCTCTCCCCCCTCTGTCTCTATCTATCATTCTATCAATCTATCTTTATCGCCCTCTTACAAGTCAGGCAGCAGACCTACCATAGGTGTCGTGATACTGTCGGATGAATATCTCAATGCAACGTCCCTATAATAACACAACTGACCTCCACCAAACCAAACCAATCTAACCTAACCAAACCAAACCTAACATAGCCACAAAAAATATGTTTAATTCACACCAACACCAAAAAACTTACCTAGAAGGACTAATTTTAACATTGTCTCCAATTATGTTGAGGTAAAAGCCCTGGTGTTAAATATTTAACACAGTCACTAGTTTTGTTCGTTGACACTTAGAAGTCTCTCAGAGTCTTGGGTTACCTCTGCAGTCTCCTAAACTGTCTGGCACTGAAGTGAGGCAATGCTGGTGTCACGCCCTGTTTTTAAGGCTCCCAGGACAGTGGGGGGGAAAGGGGAGGAGAGAGCATGGGGTGAACTCAGCCCATGGGAAAACTCGACCCTGGAGATCCCGGTCTGTGTATTAAGTAACATTATCATATAGTTTTCTGGCTGGTGAAAGATGTACTACACCAATATTCTCCGTAAAGATGCTGATATGGGGGAGGCACCACTAAGGGAGGGGGGGCAAGGAGGGAGGCACCACTGGGAGGGGGGGCAGGAGGGAGGTAGGGGGGCCAGGGAGGGAGGCCACTAAAGGAGGGGGGGCCAGGGAGGGAGGCACCACTAAGAGGGGGGACCATGGAGGAGGTACCACTAAGGAGGGGGGCCAGGAGGGAGGCACTACTAGGAGGGGACCAGGAGGGGAGGCACCACTAAGGAGGGGGGCCAGGAGGCACCACTAAGGGAGGGGGCGCCAGGAAGGAGGCACCACTAAGGGCGGGGGGGCCAGGAGCAGGGCACCACTAAGGAGGGGGGGCCAGGGAGGGAGGCACCACTAAGGAAGGGGACCAGGGAGGGAGGCACTACTTAGGGAGGGGGACCATGGAGGGAGGCACCACTAAGGAGGGAGGCACACCAGGGGAGGGCCAGGGAGGGAGGACACCAAGCAAGGTCACCAGTTTAAGACAACACAAACACTCCTCCTGCTGGTGATCACGTGAAGGTGCTCTGACCAGAGAGAATTGCACCCCGCCCCCCAAACACACCCCAGAGGTCAGTGTCTAAGAAACAGAAGACACACAGCTGAGATTGTCTATTATTTGCATATTTCTACTGTCTTTATACCCACCGAACATTTCTACTTATATCTACCATCTACATATTCATATACTATCTACATAGTTATCTACACACACACACACTATATATATATATTGAGACAAGAGGAAAATATCTATCTACCTACCTATCTATCAACCGACCTCATTCTACACCTGCCCACCCACACCTCCCACCTCCCCACTCTCTCTCCCACCAGCACCTCCCCACCCATAATTCCTCCACCTTCATAATAACTCTTACAACACTCAGGGGATACGCATGTTATGTGTTCAGTTCCTTGACGTATCGTAAGTTAAATCATTGATCACGTAATGTGACATAAGATGAAGCATCTGGTTAGGGTAGTGTCGCAGTCCAATATTATCATCATTGGTAATTCCCCCAACTTTGTGTCATAAATCATATGTGTTAGTTAGTTGCATTGTGTAATTATCAGTTGTGAGGAAACTGTGAGATATTTACAGAGTCTCAGTGTTAATGTTGTCTTCTAACTGGTGATAAGTTAATGTATCTACTTAAGGTATAGTCTCAGTGTTAATGTTGTCTCCTAACTGGTGTTAAGTTAAAACATAGTATCTAATTAGAAAGAGTCTCAGTAACATTTCTACAGACATCATACAACAGCTTACAAATAAAGACAGGTATATACCTGAATTATCACAATCTTGTTTACCAATGTTACACACACATGTTATATCTCAGTAGTGCAGCTGACACATCATAGCTTGTTCCCAGGGTGTGATGCTGCATTGGTGTGTGTGTGTATGTGTGAGAAATCGTCCTGCTTATAATTTGTAAACCATAGCCCAAGGTCATAAAGGTTTCTAATGTGACATAATAATAAACATAATTGGTTTAACTTCGGCTGAAACACAAAACTAACATTAAAATAGACATCAGGAATACACAAGGACTGTACTGTACCTTGATTAGTTTTCATTCAGCACCAATTATGGAACAAATTTAAAATGCAATAATCTATTAAAATTCTATACTTTAGTTGAATACCGGTATATCCCTTAAGTGGGACTAAAGTTATGTAGTATTCATTGGAGTCAAGGGAGTCATCATACTCAAGTGGTTAAGTCATCATACTCAAGGGGATGTCATTATGCACAAGAGAATAAATCATCATACTCAAGGGGATGACATTATACACAAGAGATTAAATCATCATACTCAAGGGGTTGTCTCCATACTCAAGGGATTAAATCATAATACTCAAGTAGTTAAGTCATCATACTCAAAGAGTTAAGTCATCGTACTCAAGGGGTTAGGAACATAAGAGCCAGTTAGAGAGTTTTAAGTCCTAACACTGTACTCAAGTCTTAGTGTCAACAGATAAGGAAAGTGACGCAGGTAGAGATGACCAAAGTTCTCTTCAGTACTTATAATATCTGAAATTCTGTTTACTTTCAAGGGCCACGATTGAAATGTGGCTAAGAAGTTGGCAGTGATTCAATGATGTCAAACATATAATAAAAATATAAAGTTCTTTAATTAAATCTGTTGTTATTTATAGTTTAACCATTTATCAATTTACTAGCCATTCAGGCAGTTTGTAATGACTTTTATTGTTCATTGTTAGTACAGGAGACACAAAGAGTACCTGGAGAAAAACTGATTTTTTCCGAGTTAACTATTCATACATAACATTTTTATTTCTTTACAATTAATCAGTTCAATCATATATCCTGTTTGTGTTTATTTATAATTAATCAATATGTATGTATCTCTCTTCAATGTTTATTTACAATTTGTCATTAACTCGTATCCTCTCACCTTGGGTCGTCCGGTGGCGAGATCAATGACCCGACTAACTACCTCCAGGTAGTCCCTGATTTATCATTGGGGAACTTGTCGGATGTAGAGTTCCCCCTCTGGACCAGGTCAGTTTACATCAAGGTCAGGTCATTGTGAGGGCAAGTTTATAGTATCACAGCTTCAACGGGTCTTGGCAAGTGTGGCTGGATCGTCAAATCAAAGACAGGGAGTTACGTTGGCTACACACACACACATACCCTACCCTTCACCTGCCACACACACACACATCCTTAGTCCTTCTGTATACTTGGAGGTGCATATAGTCTGTTCAATATGGAAATGTCACACTCAGCCTCACCCTAGCAATATGATGTATCGTTTTCCGATTAGATAATGTGGCAATCTATAGCACTCCCATTATTTTTTTCTAAATGGCCAATGACGAGGTTATATGAGAGCAAGAGGGTGGGGCTACTTGATATTTCCATAATAAAGAGACTATAGTCTATATTGTCATAAATATTAATAATATATTGTGCTTGATTCTACATTCATAGTTTTCCTTTGTGTAGGAGTAAAGTATTTCCTCTACTATCAACTCATAGAAGAATAAGTTATTGTCTTAAATATCTCGGAGAATTATGTTCTATGCTCTGTTGACACCTGTACACTCCTACACTACTCCTTTCTCTCTGCTACAATAAATTTTCACTCTGTCTCTATCTATCTCTTTCTACAGCCTCCAGGTAGAGAGGTCAAGGGAGAAACACCTCTCACAAACTACTAATACTACTCTACTCTACACACATTAATTTCAAATTCCAAAACATAATATTTTGCTCCAAATTATTTGTTTTTAATGTGGTATATAACTCAATACAGTATTAACATCAAAGTACATACCAACCCAAATTTACATGGACCTTTTTTTATGGATTTACAGTTATAAAGAATATGGAGGATGCTTTGCTAAATGGATGAAGACTCAAGATGTTACAGGCCAAACAATATTTCAATTTTATTTTACTACAGGTTTTTTTCAGGAATGTAACCCATTAATAAATTAGGGCCAGAGTGTTTGCTGTTATGCTGTTTTCTACACAAAACTGATTCCATAAATACTGATGTGTACTAAAACTATTAAGGACAAATAAGACTTAACATATACATAAATATTATTTTATTTCATTGAAAGAGAAATGACCAATAGTAACTAGTTTTTTCCAAAGTAACATTGACAACCTTAGGCACATAGACATCATCAGTAAGTGTCATCAGCTGGTGCGTGGAAGAGGAGCTAGAGTCGAGTTTTAAGAAGCAAGAAGGTAACTTTTATCACAATGTATACAATCACATTTTCTTAACCATATTAAAAACAAACAAACAATTTTGAGACATTTCTTTTCCTCAAACATTCTTTTATTAATTTGATTATCTTTATTTATTTCACCAGCTCACACTGTGCACCAAACACAACTTGTAGAGACACCCCAACTGAACTCTTAACTTCCTCCTTCAACAAGATAAATATCTACAATCATGTCTTCTTACACTGATGACTATGTTTTGTTTTAATATGAATGACTTTGGCTGTTTTGAAATGTACTGATGTACTGATATTTTTGGCAACTTATTCTAAAGGTTTTATCATATGGTATTACTGTATATAACAAAGAAAACTGTTGTACACAAACATAATGACAGAATACTGTATATCCATTGTCTCTGACTCAGAAAAAAACATTTACACACAAAAATATCAAAAACTAAAGTTTGTGTTTTACAATAGATAAAACCAGTTATGAGATGACATTTTTTACCTTCTAGAATGAGACAACTAACACTGATGGCTTTTGTGTCCAAGATTTTATGATGTAACTTAGAAAGATGTGAGAGAAGGTACATTACATGATAGAGGAACCTTGGTACAAAATATTGGATTGTGACCTAGTCAAAGCCTTCCTTCTTCTCTCGTATGGCTTCTCGGAATCGTTCCTCCAGCAGTGAAAGTTCCGAGATCAAGTCTGTGATGGCATTCATGAAGGCATCGTGTGGGGTGTAGCTGGCATCTGACGTCTGGAATAGAAGTGAAGAAAAATCAAAACTTAAAAAAATCAACTGTCTCATACATGTAGTGTAGCTAAAACGAACTATCTGTGCATAGTTGATGGGAAACAACATGAGACCATGGATGATAAATTTTGGTATATGAGGGCTGTCACCAGTCACAAGTAAAATTTCGGAGCATATCGACCCCCCACCTGCACAGATAGTTGTTTTAGCTACTGTACACTTGATTTTAATTCTTGATATTATTCACTTTGATCTTACACATTATCTGTCTTCTTATGACCACTTACATTGTACATTCTGGATCATTTCCTGCTCATTTCACCTCATAATACTACTGCCTGGTGGGTTAGGTTAGGGTGTTTAATCATCAGGTGAAATAAGCTGGAATATCTAATCATCATGTGATCTAAATCACATATAAATTATAAATCTGCTTCACATTCACATAAATAAGTTTCTTTAACACTACACAACATCAAATCATCATCCACCATACCTGGACACGAAGCACGACTTTGTGTTCGAGGGGATGAGGATTCTTGTAGCCAGCAAACATGACATTAGGGTCCTTGAGCAGCTGCAGACGGATCATGTTACCCAGCGTGTGGTCCTCCTTGTTGACGGTGTAGATGGCAGCATTTGGCACCTAGAAAAAAACATCACCTTACACAATGATACAATTAAGAGTCTTTCTACTTTACTTAACAATAAATTGCATACTAACCATATAATGTCATTTTAGAATTCACACACTCTCTAAGTTAAAAAAAACACCATGGCTAATCATATGAAACAGCTGAGGAATTGCATCTATCGTCATATCACACTCGAGGTTAGGTTAGGTTAGCTTTCTCGAGAACCATTCACTTCTCGGTCAACGCAAGAGACATGTGACAAGATTTGTCCATATGATAAGCCTTAGACATAAATGCTATATAAAACTTGGGTAATGTCTGAGAACAGCACTACCACCAGAAGAAGAAGTTCGATTTTTTTAATTTTCCCCGGTGGTTCTTATCGTTATATTGTACAGTAAGATGTGACATTTACTAGAACCTAATAGAACCAGACCTAACCAAACAAAGAAGCTTACCTAACCTCACCTAACTTCCTACCTGGGGGCTCCAAACTCTGCCAAATTAAACAAAAAGTACTTACTTTGATATCTGGTACCAAAGAAAGCAACTTTGTTGAAGCGTCTTGGTGTAATTTTATGTTTTTTGTGAACGTGAGATTACACTCGGACCGAGCAGTCAACAACACACATGACTCGGCAGATCTTTAGTTGGAGTATTTACAGTAAATAATTAATTTATTCATGTACAAACCACACAGAGACATCATTCTGGTGTTATGTGATCAGTTTTTCACCGTGTTTCACTGTGCAATTTCCCTGACCCTTCATGCCCTGCCCACTACAAGTGATTTATGATTGTAGACAAAGAAAAACTAAAACATTAAACAAAATAATATTTAAAGTAAAGAGTTTAACGCCCGTATTATTAAACAACATCTTCCCTTGTAGAGGGTTGACGTGTTTCAACCCGAGTTTTAAATTAAATGAGTCTTACCGCCACACCACCCCGTTAAGTACTGTACTGCGGTGTCCCTCAGGACTCATTTAATTTAAAACTCGGGTTGAAACATGACGACCCTCTACAAGGGAAGATGTTGTTTAATAATACGGGCGTTAGCCTATTTTAAAATACTTAGTATATAATAAAAATAAGAAAATCTGTGAAAAATATGAACAAAATCAAACAACACATGATGGTATTGCTGTTCTCAGAAATTACCATAATTTTATTTATAGGAATATTAACTTAAGAAACCTCCACTAATTTAAGGTTAAAGAAATGAATCATTTATAACTACTACATATAAAATAACCTAACCTTACCTTACCTAACCTAACCTAACCTTACCTAAGTCTGAAATGTGCTAACAATGACAGCGGCTATTAAAGCATTTCCAACAATTCGTTCAACATTTGCAAATTAACATTAATTTTGCTTAATTTCCTCTACTAACAGATAACAATATAAAGGTTTCTTACATTTTATCCTTCATCACAACACCAAACAAAAACTAAGTAATAAAGTGGCGACCATTTACACCATTACCAAACATACTTCAGTTGATAATACATTTGATATAAAACCTCAAAAACAAGTTCATATATCTCTATAAACTACATAGATTTATATACATTCATTAACTAAAGAATAATCTCTCTATATATATACACCTTAATTAACCCATAATAGCGTCGTCTCTAGATGACTTACCTTAGTGTCAACCTCTTTAATGATCTTCTTTTCTCCATCAAAGAGAAGAAATGACTCGAATGTCGGCGGGGCGTTCATGGTAATTCACTAAAACTTGACGAGAAACTAATACAGTACACCTCCTCCTCGACCCAGGCAGCCAAGTGTTGATGCTGTGGTGAGGGGGACAGGTGAAGGAGGTGAGGCGTGCTGCTGATAGGTAGGTTGTTGGGTAGTTGGGTAGTTAGGTAGACTGATATGAAGATAGATAGATATATTGATAGGTAGGTAGATGGGCATGTGGGTAGGTAGGTATGTAGGTAGATAGATAACTAGGTAGGTATATAGATAAGTAGTTGGGTAGATACGTAAATATATAGATAGATAGATAGTTAGGTATGTCGATAGATAGATTGATTCAAACACAATACATACTTACTAAAATATAACCCTTTTAAGAATGACATATGTGGGAGGTCACTAGCTGTCACTGTGGGAACTGACCCTTGATAAACATATGGTGAAGGGCACACACGTCTCACCATGATAAATCTCATGTCTATAACGGTATACAAATATTCCTGTGAATTTAATTATATAACATTAACGTAAGATTAAAATTGTCTTCAGTTTATCCATGTAAATTTATGTAATACAGAAAAATATTTGAGTATATTGAGTGTTATTGTAGTCATTACTGGAACATAAATCTTTTAATTTGTTATATATTTCTCTTTCTTACATTCAATTATTTTTATCTTTATTTTCTCATTACCTTTTATGTATCCAAAGAGGCTAACCGGCTTATCAGTGGCGAAGAAAATGATATATAAGAAAGCAAAATAATTGCTCATATCATACAACCATAGTAAAAGGTAAGAGAGTCCCCCCATCTTAGGTTCCGTTTTCTTTTATTGCAAAATGAGAAAATGGGTATAAACAAACACGTAAATTTAAATGGCACACTTAAAGGATTTTGAATGAGATTAAATGCAGGAGTTAAATGGCTTTGAATGAGATTAAATGCAGGAGTTAAATGGCTTTGAATGAGATTAAAGATGTTACCGTACTATAACTTTAATTAAACGGGTAATAATAACAATAACAATAATAATAATATAGGTCATTGGCGAGGGAAACGTGTAGGAGAAAACTGTATTAGAATTGTTTGAAATATTGGTTACAAAAATAAACTTCTTGAGATTCGGTTGATAATAATAATAATAATAATAATAATAATAATAATAATAATATTGCAGTTAATTCAGGAGTTATATTAAAGAATTAACCTTAACTATAGAAATTTTAATAACAAAAAGTTTACGTTACAACTTTTGTAAGTCTTTGCAAAATTAATTTTCTATTACAGATTTTTAGCAAAAAAATTATAAGAATAAATGGATTTCAGGATTATTAGGAACCCTAGTACAGGTATAGTGGTTTGGTTAGGTTAGGTTAGGTTAGGTTAAGTTAGATTTGATTAGGATAAGCTAGGTTTGGTCACAATAAATTAAGTTAGATTTGGTAAGGTTAGGTTAGGTTATTGATATTGAAACAGCTTATTTAACCAGAAAAATACAAATACAGAGTCGATTTTAACAATATTGATATGGCTGAGCTAATTGAGAGCCTCTGAGCTCTTTTAGGTTAGGTTAGGAAAAGTTAAGGTTTGGTTAGGTTGTGTTAGGTTCCACTCCTATTTCACAAATGAAGTGTTTCTATTCTATTATATCCATTTTTAACAAAGAAAGACACCTCTCATGCACAGGCATATTTTATTTGTTGGACAACATACATAATTTATGTATACTGTACACCTTAATTATACTGTATTTGTAAAATAACAGTACCAAATAGAGATAAAATATTGGCCTATTCATAATGACTAAGTTTACACACATGCAAGGGAGTGTAGTTGCATCCCCTCTGGAAAATTTGAAATGTTCTTTTTCCTGCAATCCTTGTTCACAATACTGTGTGCATGTTGTTACAAGTTTTAAGTTAACTGTTTGTTCCTTAATGTTCCTGCAGCAGTTACTTGTGATAAGCCGGTACAGTACTTTTGACAATTCTTGTGTGTGTGAGATTTACCATGTCATTGGCAAGAGCAACAACTGGTGCCTGGGCCTGGCTGGCTGACTCAGGCAAGACCATTATTATGTCCACATCACAGAGGAGTCGTGTATACCTGGTGTTAGGTCATGATGAAGCCGCGACCGCTTGTCATCAAACTTACTATGCATTATTTTAGTTAGATAATTCAGCAATTTTCAGAAATACTTTGCTTATTGTAACATATAAGACAAACTGATTTTGGGTTCTTTACTTAAATATTTGATAACTAGTATGATATATGGGTCTAGCACAATACAACACATTATAAACACTGTATAATATACGTTAAGTACTTCCATAATGACACAGAAATACCAAAATCGCAACTCAGAAACCCATAGTTGGCGAATAATTAGCATTGAAACTATTAAGACAACGAATTACCCCAGTCAAATCGTGAACCAGATTCAGAATCAGAGTGCTCAGGAGTACATACTGTATTTTGTATTGTACAATACCGAGATTCTGAACAAAATCCCACAGAATGAAATTTGCGTTGAAACAGAAAGCCTAATTCCTTATGAACATTTCAACCAAAATATACTTTTCTCTCAGAATTGGAATTTAATGGATTTAACTAATTAATATTATTATTCATAGATGAAAGTTAGAGCCGAATAAATATTGTTGAAAGTCCTGAGCTCATTACTGTTGGGGATTTTTTTTTACGCCTTGTGTCATGGAAATTATTGAGTTATAACTGTGCTTCAAAAAACCTGGTACAATGAGTTCCTTGCAACACCAAGTTGTTGTAAATGTGAGAAAAAATCCAGTGGCTGCCGAACGTATGAAAAAATGGCACATGTAAATGAAGTCTCAAACAAATATATTTTTCCTGAAGTCACAGTCATGGTTTGAAATGAGGACCCAGGGTCAAAATTCCAGAAGAAACCCGCATCTGATTCCGTTGAAACAATGTCAAATTACCCCCCATCAATTTAAACCTAATTTCAAAGAACTGGGGGTATGTTCTAGGTAGATTCAATATTTCCTGAGGGTAATAAAAGCTTAGGTTCAAACTACATACTTTAGTTTAGCCCCACATGTAAGGAACATAAAACAAAGACTACTAAACCAATTTTTTATTTGTCAGTGACACATCATTTAAATCTTGTTACTTTCCCCCTCACTGTCATCTTATCTGCAGGCAGCCATGATACCGGCAACAGAATCAAACTCGATCTTTTCGGTGATGTTCTTGGTTTTGACGGTTTCCTCCTGGTTGGCGACAAATACATACTCATCCTCGGTGTCCTTCCAGCCATACTTGTTCATCCACGCCAGCATGGCGGATTCTGGGGGGAGATAGATATGGGGTGTAACAATACCTGGAAACACTTAAACAATTCTTCCTGACTGACAAAATCTCTAGTTCCATTGTTCATTCATTCACTTACTGATTCTACTTTTTATTCATGTGACTCAAAACCCAAGTGACTGTTCTTCCTCTACAATCAATTGACTCACAACAGCACCAGTTTAAACTCAACACTTCTTATAATGAATCAACCCCCCCCCCCCATTTCCTTGAATCATCTAAACTCAGTCTTCATTCATTATTTATCTACCTTTGAATATCACTTATTTAACCATCTCACTCAATTCTACTAACTACATCTTTTGCAAATTACAATGTACTGTACTGTACAACCTTTGCAATTGACTAACTCCAACCCTAGCAATGGATCACCACAACATGCCTGACTCACCATCAATGTTGCCAAGGAGCTGCGACAGAACAGTCTTCTCAATATGCTGGTAAGTGATGGTTATGACGTGACAGATGTACTTGCGTATACTGTCGTTGAAATCCTTGATATTATTCATCTGTGGAGAAATATTACAAAGTATTAAAATGCACAATGGGAGGGTAAAAGTGTTGTGTACTTTCAATACTGTTGTGTGGGTAGTACAAGTTGTGTTGCTGTACTATAAGACATACTGTGTTGCTGTACTGTAAGACATACTGTGGTGCTGTACACTATCTTGCAACACTGATGAGCCAAAACCCAAGATATTAAAGTTTACATATCAGCAATAATTTTGACATTAATCTTAGCAACAGGCAGAACTAAACCTATACTGTTAAAATATTAACAGTATTCTTCATTAAAAAATTAATCTTCATTCAATCCTACATATTTCTGACTGGCAGACGAGAGAGAAGTAAGTGGAAGGATGTCTGCTAAATATTCTGTATAAAGCCCAGAACACCATATTTGATATAGTTTGCAGCCCTTGATGGAAGAGACTGTAAACCAGACTAGAAATCCTCTTACTTACATCCATCCCACAAGTACCTGTATAAATTTTGAGAGATTATTAACAGCAAAATCAATCACTTTTCTTTTAATCTTTAACCAGCAAAAAAAAAAAAAGTGGGGGGTGGGGGGGGGGACACAAGGAATATGAAAATTCCACTGATAATGGCTGCCGTCTCTACTACACTTAACTTCCACTGATGGCCGCCTGATTGAAAAACCCATCAATTGACCAACATTACCAAATAATATTCTTAACAAGTAGACAAAAAACAAACAAAGGCACAACATACCAGATCTGCATACTGAACCTTATCCTTCCAGAAGGTGCGGAACTGACACATCTCCAGCAGGTCGTGGAGGTACATGATGCGCTTGATGTTCTTGTCCTCCATCTGAAGATTGATTACACCATTATAATGACCCTGGCTGACTATAGAGGGACACATGAACGTTAGCTTACCATAGCATATTTCACCTTAAGATTAACATTATCACCCAAGACAGCATTAGGATGGTTAATGATCGGGTGAAATGAGATGTGTGGGGGAAGGGAGAGAGGGAAATCTTCAGGTGATCCAATCATTTACTCCAGAGATGAAAAACTCAACTCTTTACCTGATCTTGCCCTAATAGACACTTGCAGAGGACAAAGTCGGTGTGAGGGAGGTTGGTGAGCGCCTTCATCAGGATCTGGCACGCTACGTTACTCTGGTATGTGCCGGGGTTGAACTGATACAGCTTGAGAAGGGCGAGATTGGCCTCCAGATCGTAGGTGTTCTCACGGGCCTGCAGCTCCACGTACCGCTCCAGGGTAGAGATGTTCTCGGGGTTGTATCTGTGAAAAGAAATAATTTTGTAATATATCTAAAATAAATGTAGTCATGTAAGTCCAACAAGAAGTCTTCCCTTATCTAACATGACAGCTAAAGCATGAACAGAGCCATACATGGGTCACCTGAGGATTAACTCACCTATTTAATTCACCTGATTATTAACCACCCTAACACCACCAGGGGCTTACATTAGCATTATTGTAGTTAATCTTAAGGTAAAACAAACTGGGGGGGGGCAATCTTCAGGTGATCCAGTTTACCCTAGTAGCTTTCGAAATAATCAGTCAATAACTTCATAGTGACATCAAAAACAGGATTCTTTGTGAGGTTAAACACTTGCTTTATCGTTATTCTCCCATTAAATGTATTCCAAGTATCTAAACACACATAATAACGATGAATAAAGAAATATCTCGGATCCCTTAAAATAAAAAAACTAAAATATTCAACTATCACTTTATCAATTACACAAATAACTTTCTACTCAACCCAAAAGCATGGTTTTATAATACTAGTTATAATTATTGATTACTGAAATATAATACACTAATTATGACAATATTAAGGACTAAAATATATTACGGTCCCTCCACACACCAGTTAGTGTCGGCTACCACCAACACCTGCTACACCTCTATCTCACCTCACAACAGATACTGGCCGCTTAAACTAACTCATAGGGTTAATATGTGTGTTAGCTTCATGTTAAGTATTGGTATAGTTGCCTCAGCACCTACCGCTCAATGCCCCGGAGCATAGAAGCCACAGTGGCCCTCATAGCCTCCGCCTGCTCTGCCATGATGACAACAATGGACGATCTTGAGGGAAATGTCTAGTAATGTGTATATATACTGTCCTGTGTATCGTAGAGGATTTAATATTCATGAAAATAAACCGATAATAATAAACTGTTTTATTTATTGTTATTGGTGTTAGAGTATAATAATTAATAAATTCACGTATACATAAATGCTATTGTTGAGACACTATAAATATACTCGGTGAGTTTATGTAACCGTATTGCTTAATAAATGTAATTTATATTTTATGTATGAATTTTTAATGTGTTATCTGTGTCAAAAATAAATATATTTGCTTATATTTTATCTTTTAATCTATATGTATGCAGCATAGAACGCGTTCATGTCTAAAAGAAAATTATGAGACTCTTCATTAATATTATATATATTATAAACATATAGCAAAATTTTATTTATTAAATTTATTTGTATATGCATATTTTGGTAGTGCAAAATCATAGAGAAAATATATTATAAATTTATTTAATGTGTGAATGTTGTTACTATGACAACCAGTGTAAACAAACATTCCAGGGTTTGTTATGGTGACCAGCCGAGGATGGATCCCTTGTTCTTAGCTCTAAGTAACTTTAAGCGTCGAAATTTTGAAAAATGTATAGAAATATGTACGGAAAAATTAAACAAAAATCCATACGATCAGGTAAGTCGCTAAAGCAAGGTAATGTAAGTTATAACAAGGTAAATACTATAGAAGGAATAGGAGCGATATACTGTATATATACCCTGTATATAAGTTTAGAACTTGTTAATTACTTTGTTCCTGTCATGTTTTGTGTTTGTCTCGGTGTATTAAGTCAAAACTAGTCAGTGCCAATATATTTTAAATGAGTTAATAAATGTGATGCTTACGGTTGTTTAAATACCCTCTCACTCGTGGGTACTCTGGAGCATACAGTGATGCCTTATAACTATTGTAAGAGTTTTATTTTGTGCATTAAGTAAAGGTCTATCCAGTTTTTATGAGTTGTGCTTTACACACCCAAGTGGTATCCCTTATATGAAAAGTCTAATATTTATAGTACTTTTTTTAGGATTTTTTATGTATACTTATATTGAATAATAATAAGTTTACCACCATCATCCAGGCTATGTGGAGTCTGAAGACGCGAGCACTAACGGAACAAGTGTGGGTGGACGACTGTGATGGTGAAGAGGAAGGTTTGGCCGATGTGTTGATGGACGACAACACCATCGCTTCTGTCGCTCGTCCCGGCACATCCCTCCGAGCTGCTCCTCCTTCATCATCTGACGGTCCCTCACAAACCTTCAGGTGTGCAGCAGATGTGTCAGAGTAGTGTAGTACAGGTGCAGATTCTGTATATACTTTGCTTTAATCCCGATACAGTAATAATGGTTCAATGTGTTGTACTTATCTGTATATCTTTTTATTTATGACCCTATAGACCTTCAACACAGTCGGGTCGGCCTCTGAGTGGTGTAGTTCGGCCAGGGTCACAGGGAGGTCGACCCGGCACAATGGATCAAGCTCTACGCACTCCTCGCACGGCTCAAACAGCTCGTCCTGTGTCAGCGACCTCTGGTGTGTTGTTATTTCCTATATGATTTGTGATCAAGCTGATTTAAAGTTACTTATTTTGAAATACATATATAATTAAGGCAAGGAATTTCTCATTGTGCAATCTGTTATTACCATGTTCTTCCCTACAGTTTATGAGATGTTTTCTTTATATAAATTTATGACACTCACAAGTAGACAAGATCCATATACAGTACAGTATTGTTTATGTTACATAACAGTTCACTGAAGTATTGTTTTACAGCTGCTTCACGTGCAGTGTAATAAAGACATCATGATAAGATATTTGAGAACAAACATTTTAAATGACACGTAGGCTGCAGAATTTATACTATGCAATACAGTATTAACATCATATTTTTTAATGAATTTCCAGGTCGTCATGTGCGTCTTGGTACAGCTTCCATGTTGTCAACGGCTGATGGACCATTTATCAATCTAGCTCGCTTGAATGTTGCAAAGTATGCAAGTCAACAAAGTATTGCAAAAGCTCTCTTTGAGTACATTTACTTTCATGAAAATAATGTAAGACAGGTAATTAGCCAATATTGTTTTAATCTTGCACACATAAAGAACCTGTAAATAATATATCACATAATGCCTAAAAAAAAAATATATATTTATTAGTAGATAAAGGTGACATTTCTGGCACCCCTTGAAATTCTATATTTGATAAAGGTTCATCGTTACACATCAAAATACAGTGCAGTTATTTTATAAAGTATAGGATACTGTGGATGTTAACAGGTAGAGAGACGACCCACCACCTGACTGGCTAGTGAATTATCCTGGGGTAAAGAGGATAAGCAAGTACAATACTGCCTTGTATTACTTAATTTTTACAGTTCATTATGAGTCCCAATAAGAGCAGGAGAGATTGTGATATTATTGAACACTTTTCAGGCACTAGACTTGGCAGCCCAAGCCACTCAGTCACAGGATTTCAAGGACTGGTGGTGGAAGGTCCAGCTGGGGCGATGCTACTACAGACTTGGCTTGTTCAGAGACGCTGAGAAACAATTTAAGGTGAAGTTTTTAATTAGAAGTTTTCTGTAAATGAGTTTTAAAATGTTTAGCTCACCAATAGTTTTACTATTGTGGTGTAATAAAAAAAGGTTCTTATTGATTTATTACTTAAGATATTTTTTAGCGAGTATTTATACCTTTTTCCCCTTACAGTCAGCTCTGAAGCAGCAGGATAATATCAACACTTATCTGTTACTTGGCCGAGTTTATATTCGTTTAGATCAGCCAATGGCAGCTCTTGAGGTATACAAAGGTGGACTTGACAAATTCCATGGAGAAGTTACTTTACTCACAGCAATATCAAGGTACAGTACATAAAACAGTATCATAACATAAGGGTACATACATCATCTCAAGGCTGAACTACAGTACTAGTATTACTCCACTAACTCCTTCACTACGGGGACGCCACTTTTAATACAGTATTTTATTTTTTTTAACACCGGACAATTTTGTTCAGCTAGGGAGGGAACCGATACACAAGGGGTTAGGATATTTTGTACAGAAGTAAATTAAAAAAAATGCTCACATGTCTAATAAACTGATTAGTGGTACAACTAGTTAATGATGAAATACTCAGTGGAAGGAACGTCTTTGTTTTACAGAATTTACGAGGGGCTTCACGACCTGACCAAGGCGGTCAAGTTCTACAAGGATGTGCTGCACTTCGATGCGACACACGTGGAAGCGATAGCCTGTATTGGCACCCACCACTTCTACACAGACCAACCAGAGGTGGCTTTACGCTTTTACAGGTAAATTGTCTTATTAATATATAATTGATAATGTAGATAAGTAGGAAGGTAGATAGATTAGATAGATAGGTACAGTACTCATATATGAATGGATTAACTTTAGTCTTTTTTTTTAAATGTTGCACCTTTTATTAAGAATACCCAGTAGTATATTAAGTTTATAACACCATTTTAATATTTGTAATGTATCAAGAATACGAACATTAGTTATGTAACGAGCATGTCTGTTACACTAATCAATTACAGTACTTACCAAAAATGTATCTAGACAGTGCAGGTATACAGTGAGGCAATTCAACAAATGATAGCCAATAAAACCATCCGACGTTTATACACAGCGGTTAAGATTACAATCACGTTTCAGACGATTACTTCAGATGGGCATCTACAACTGTGAGATTTTCAACAACCTCGGCCTGTGTTGTTTCTACGCCCAGCAGTACGACATGACGCTCACTTGTTTTGAGAGAGCGCTGAGCCTGGCCACAAACCAGAGTGTAGCTGATGTGTGGTACAACTTGGGACACATTGCTCTGGTTGGTGACAACATTACTCATTTTACTATAGCTTCATCTTTTTTATTTCTTTTATTTATTTACCATATCCTTTCCACAAGCCTTGAGTGTCTTTTGGTGCAAGAACTCTTTCTCTCTTGAAATTATATGTTGAGGGTTTAATTAGTTAATGTGCTCCAGAATTAATGCTAAAAAATAGGTGAAATTACAACTTTCTGGCTCATTATCTGTAACTAGCATGTATATGGGTTCCCCTCTGCGCTGAATAAAATCATCTGGTGTTCAAATACAATACTAAAAGTGGCATCCCTGTAGTGAAGTGGTTAAGGAGTACTGCAATGAGGTTTTGATAACTTATTAAGCAACATAATCACACCAGTTATCACCTTCCCAGGGTATTGGTGACATAAACTTGGCCTACCAGTGTTACCGCCTGGCTCTCGTTGCCGACAATGACCACGGGGAGTCATACAACAACCTGGGCGTGCTGGAGTACCGTCGGGGGAACCTGGACACGTCTCGGGCCTTCTTCATGACTGCTGCCAGCTTGTCACCCCACATGTTCCAGCCACATTATAATCATGCCAAACTCTCACACAAGGTAAGACATTTTGTTTTTCAATCTTCAAAGCTTCTTCCATTTTATGCAATGGCCAGAAATGCATGCACACACACACATATACCCCTCGATTCATTGTTATTTACTTTTACTGCTACGAGTTGTTTCGCTGCAGTACTTCCCTTCGAGGCGAGGACCCAAACAAACCATCCACCACACACTACACTTGTCACAACCATAAATGTTTTTTCACACATCTCTCACTTTGGTTACTTCTCCGTCTTCATGAACATTTCACCTGTGTCATTAAAATACTGTATTGTTACTTTTCTTAATACTGTTATACATAATAAATAAGAATACAGGCAATGAATATGGTATTTAATTTAAACTGGGATGAGGTATCGTTTGCCTGTACCCCATTTAAGGTTGGGTTACATACACGTACTGTACTTAATTTCTGGAAACAAATTTAAGTGACCACAAGAATCTTAATAATTTATCTTCGTGTCAACAAGAGCACTAAAGACTTGCCATTATTAACAACCATGGCAAAAACTGATGAATTTTTCTGACCTGCCAGAGTTCTTAGGCATCCATTAAAGAGAAGTTAGCAAGCATTATGGTGTATGTATGTGTTAAAATACTTTCTAATTTTGTATTTGATGACCTCAGTACAGTATTCTCAAGTGCTCCATTTTAATTTCAGGTTGGTGACCTACAGACCAGCTACATCATAGTCCAGAAGGCCTTGTCACTCTTCCCCGCACATGTGGACTCTAAGGAACTCCTCAAAACTTTAGAAACACATTTTCAAACTTTGTAAATTATATACCGGTAGTACCTAGTCATTGAGAGAAAATATATTGTATAAGTTCTCATATTTACACAAAGCAATATTTTACACAAATATATGATTCAGTGTGACACCTATATATACAGTGTATTGAAATAAAGATATATAGAATACAAAGGTGTTTCTTTTCCTTGTGTTATAATTACAATAGAATTATACAACCCCTGGCCAAGTGAGGTTCATTATTCGAGTATAGAGATAGTTGTAAGATCCCAGTTACCATGTTTATGTTTAATTTGGCACGACACCATCTTTTGCACCTATATAGCACATAAGTATTCACAGGGTCATAAAGCAGTAACCTGATTTGAACCCTTTATCCCTTCACCACAGAGATGCCACTTTTAGTATTTTTTTGCTATTTTACTCAGCTCAGAGGTGACCCATACAAGAGTGGGTTAAGAGGCAAGATTAGTTTTGGTGAAAAGAAAGTGCAAAATATAGATTCAATCTTGGGATATCTAAAACTATTACCAACTTATCAAACACTTTATTAGATAATATTCTGATACAAACTGGTGTGCTGAATGTCTTCTGTGTATGTAGTATTGATTTATAACATTATTCCCTTAAGAGAAATGATGCACCATCCTTTATGAAAGAAAAGTTGTCCACGCGGCTCATTTTACAACATTACTGAATATTTTCCGTACAGGAGACTTTTTGAAACAGGAGGTAGTGAAGCGAAGTTTTTAGTCTCTCTCGGCAATCGCACTAAGGTGGAAGTCTGTCTCTTGTTCCGTCAAGGTCCTAAAATAAAAATACGTCATGAATCAAAAGTGAATTGATTCTATTAATGTTTAGTCATGAACCACAGGTAAACTGATTCTAATAATATATAACACTTCGTATATCAGTGTATTGTGAGTAAACTTGGTGACGAGTTCAAATTTCCAGTGACAAAACACAACTAATATAACTACATCAGCTATGCCATAAAAACACAACTTATCCCCAAATATCCAAACTGTAGGAAGAGTTACAGTAACACCTACGCTATCTCTACCTGTAGGTGATATGTGACACCAAACACACCTTGGGATGACTCCTGTATAAACCTGTCATCCATGTGGGTCTTATTCAACCTCTACATTCTCTCCATCAATCTTCAAAATCATTCTCGTAAGTTGTGAATTTTTTACCACAGGAAATGAACTCTTTAAACCACCATATAAATAGAAGCATGAGCATTCATTTACAAATCCTCTTAGCAGAACTACAATCTACTACAGATAATTCAAAATCATATAAAAAATCTTGTGTATTTCACCAGAACTGTGAGCCTCAGTGAGAATTTTCTACACCGGAGGGAAAATGTCGGCATAATTTCAGTCGTCCACCAATAATATTCACCAATGACCAAGTGTGAGGTCTATATGCTACCTTACACACTTAGTCAGCTATAGAAACAGGTCAATGTACTAAGTAAGAGATGATGTAATAGCTTTACCCCAGGTTAGGTTAGGTTAGGTCAGGTACAGAAACAAGTCAATCAACTAAGAAGGAGATGCTGGCAGTCCTCACCTAAACTTGGGTTCCTCCTTGGACACAACTCCCACCTCAATCTCCGTGGGTTTAAAGTCTGCCGAGAGGACAGTCATGAGGCAAGTTATGGCCAGTTGGATGGTCTCATCATGGGTATAGTTTGTCTTCTTGCGATATCTGCAACATGGTGCCACAAACAACGTATTAGTTGAGAATTATCATTAAATTGCCCAGACAACGCTGCTGTCATAGCTTCAGAACAAATAATGATTTAATCCTTGAAAAACACAGTTTTTATACAATAATTTACAAGTACGGTATAATACAGTATCTACTGGGCCACCTATACAGTACTGTACACCCTTCCCCCTTAAAAAATAAATACTGTGCAATACAAATACTCTTTCTAATTTGTTGTGTACACCAAACTAGCTAAGGGCTGTTAATAATACAACCATGCCAGCTACAAACTCACTTTTTCTCCAAGAAGCTGTTTGCTTCAGTCTGCTTGACACCAGCTGAGCAAGCACGATTACCACAATAGTAACCGGCCGGATCAGTCTTGTACACACAAGGACCGAGCTCGTCATCATAACCAATCAAGATCATGCCTGAAAACACATCATTATTACATATAAATTATTTTTAAAAGATAGAAAAGACAATTTTAAATTTTTTTTCTAAAAAAAGATGAAACCTAAATCATATACTGTACATCATAAATCTGTGTTATAACTTACTACATCCTAAGGGGCGCATCTCAGCATTTTGTGTGTACACTTGGTTAATGTCAGCTATGCGTTTACACAGAACATCAATGGGCATGTCATACCCATATCGGTACTTGAAGTTGTTGGCTTCACTCTGTGCAACCATCACTTGGTACCTGCTGTCAGCTGAAAGGTTAAGTCTTATTTTAACAACACATAATTAAAATATATCTCTATGTAGCTACTTCATATTCACACCAGTCTTATTTCAATCACTTTATACATCCTTGACACTAACTATCCATCAGCAAAGAGACAAACAATGTGATCTTTTTATTGATCTCAAGATGATGAAAAACTTCCATAAAGGCCTCCATCTACCACAACTACTACACCAAGGCTGATGATGACTCACGCTGCATGCCGGTCATCACACAACCGACATTCTTGGTAAGCTTGTGCATGTGTGTCACAGTGTTGGGGTCCAGCAACTTGTCCTGAGGAAGATTTATCATCACAAACACCAACTCAAACTATCTGACTCTACCTACCAGCCTCTTGTTATGGAAGCTTTACATTGAGAGGGTTTACTACAGAACAACCTCACCATACTTAAAGTTTGTATTTCATTTCCTCTGATATCTAACTTGTTAAATTATCATATAACACCTCCACTACCTCCCAGCAGTTACATCATTATATAAAGTTTGTTTTGTCATCACTTCCATCAGTAAGAATGAATGAATGACAGCAAATAAAAGGAGATTTTGTGTTTGCTGGTTGGTTCCTTACCACTCTAGATAACAGACAAGTGAGAAAATTTCCACATAAATAATGAGAGATAAAGGTAACTTGTAAACCTAATAGATGACAACATGTGTTACTCACTGGGACTTTCTTCTGAGTGACACACACCGCTGTGTCTTCTCCTTTACACGACACTGATGTCAGACCCCCTTGATTGATGGCCTTAAAAGCATACTCTGAAATATACACAGAGCATTATTATATGAGCCATGAGTCAATACACTCCCACACATGATAACAACTGTACCAACAAGTAAATAAACAAGAACAGTCACTGTCTGCTCAACATACTCCCTAGAGCTACATTCACCAAACACGGACTATATAGTACATCTTGTATTTAACGGCCATAAAATACCATTGGTCTTGGTTTATGTTTGGTGAGTGAGGCAACTTCCCAAGGTACCAGATACTGCTGGTGCGTTATACAATTAGCCGTTAATAAAATAAACCAAACTAACCTCACCTGCACCTCAACATGACTATCAAGTAATGTTCCTTCCCAACATTTGGGGATTACAAGAAACTGTTGGTCTGCAGTGAACCAACCACAACATCCTGCCAACAGCGGAGGTAAAATATTATCTTTAGTCTCCTTTACAAAAGATGACACAAGTATCTTACATTAGGTTACACTATAGGTTAATTTGGTTATTTTATAAATGATCAACAGCATAAGGCAACAGTACCTGATGCTTCAGCAAGTTCCCAAACTTGTCGAATGTGAGCAAAGTTACTAGTGATTTACACCCATCGAATACAAGCTTACCGTATCCAAATGTACCGCCCATATACACAAAGGTACGGTAATATATTGTCGACATTAGTGTCTCTAGCAGCTGTAGGACACGTCACCATGGAAGATAAAGGCTTTCTTACCTCATGAAGAAGCCAAACAGTGTATGAGGAATACATGCATGATATATCTTTTACTATTATTGACGTCTGTTATCAACCGTGTTGGTATCTTGTTGAACTTACCAATATAGATGATTATATTACATGATTACTGTAAATTAGTTTGGTTAATTTCCTGAATGATAACTCATCTGGTCTGGATCGACCTAAGACTCAACACTAACATAACTACAATATTTACATGTACAGTGGACCAACATTAATTATTACTTGTACAGAAGCTATATTGACGTACATAATGAACCAATTTAAACTTCTATGACTCTTGCATTAAATAAACAACAATCACCGTCATATTGCCCCAGCCCGGGTGCTGTGTTGACCATCATCTGTGGCCGTTTATGAGTTACTTATCAACAAAAACCAACTGTATATAAAGCATTAATCTGTCCATCAACTCACCAACTTGGTAGAGTCTTCCTTCAGGGGAGAATATAGTAATATGACGGTCAAACCCAGCACTAGTACCCCGCGCCATCCTCGGTGTTGTCAGTGACTGTTTACTGCCGGCCCAAACCCTCGACTTGATCCTTTAATTATTATACTACATATATTATATTATTATGCCTAAATATATATCATTTATAAAACTATATTTAAAATGTATATTAACTTACTTTCTTATTTCCGTAATTTTTTCTTGTATAAAATATAATTAAAGTCAAGGATTCGTTAAACAGACCGGTCGCGGGGTCAAAATAGAAACATAGAGGTACTGGGTAATATGTTAATACAAATGTGTTGGTGTAAATGAAATTAGTTAAATTATTTATTAAAAATACCATTAAATAACAGTAAATAAATTATTCAAAGATTATCAATTAAAACCCAGTCAACTAAGAGAACTAAATAATTTGGGATAAATGGCCTCTCTGGACCTTCAGATTGGGCAGGAAGTCGCAATAGACAGACATACCCAGTGTAATTAACTAAATAGATGGATATTAAGTCAGAGAATCACTCAATGCGTACACAGACAGTGCAGACAACGGCAAACAGTTGGCCAACGTGACGAAGACGACTTGTAATGAAGTAAGTTGATTTAGCCATAGTTACCTAGACAACACCTAACACTATGTCATTATGTTAGTAGTGAACTGAGCCCATGTAAACTTGTATGTATACCGATTGATCGACAGTAGTTAATACCATCAGCTGGTCGATGTGTTAACCTCAGCTTTATCTTCGACAAAACTTTAGCTTTCGATAATGGGATCAACAGCAAGTCTGAATTGTCAAATGTTCTTAAGATTATTACTTCCAATTCTTTAATGACTGTATACGGATTTTTGGATCACCAGAAGATTCGCCTCACGTTGAATTCACCTGAAGTTTAGTCACCCTAACGCTAGCCTAACCTAACACTAACCTAAGCTAATATATATTTAGTCGAACCTATCCTAATATATTTAAAACTAACCTAAACATAATGTAGCTCAAACATTGCCTACTCTAACTTTAACGTAACTTAAACTAATCTAATGATAATACAGTAATGTCTTAAGATTCTCAAAAATCCCTAAGTCAATTTTCTCCTTAGCTTAGAGTCCCAGAAAACATCTAAGTGACTCATCTAAGTATGGAGGTCATTTATGGCTTCCTAGACTAAAGAGACTTAATATTCTTTATTTTCCATTAATGGGTTAAAGTAACGATTAATTCTCACGATATAGGATTGAAGATTAACGAAAACTTTTAGAAATATATTTTTTGTGTTGTTCAAGGTGATAATAATTACTAAAGTTAAATACAAACTTGTGAAAGATAATTGATTTTACTTTTTCGATGGTTTGGGTGAAGACAAATGAACGTTGGGTGAATTTACGTGGATAAATGTGAAAGCATGGAGGCTACAGGACTGAGGTACCATTTATAGAGGCAGGCTTTTGTCTTGCATGGTTTTATTCACACCAAACAACCTGCACTAAGACAGCCTAATATAATGTCTACTGTATTGTATATTTTGTACCCAAACAGTTGTACAGTATCTCATTTTATGTAATTAATGATGTACTAATGTAATTTATTGATATAGTATACGTGTTTAGATATAATAGTTGTTGAAGCGTAGTAATTTGTAATTCATTATAACTTCATCAAAATTAAATCTCGACTCACAAATCAAAACAATAGTTCTACACCTTCACTTGACTCCCTCACTTGACTCCGAGGCGTTAAATGAGTTTTCACTGATTCAATATACCAGCGTGTGTGTTAGGGGCTGTTTTCTCATCTTCCACCCTCAGTCTGGCTTGTTTTTTTGGCCTCTGTTTTTTTCCATTTCTCGAATCGAAGTGAAAATGGGAAATGCTGCTGATGGGTTTGTTTATATTATGATTCGTGGCGGCGGAGCGGGGTGGAGGGAATTCCACTTTATACCAATTTCTGGTTTATTTTTCAACAGGGGAGAAAACAGGACTGGTCAGCCGTGGTCTGTTCTCGTTATTTTTTAGTAAATCATTTTCTGGATCGCTGTGGGAGCTGAAAGCCGAGATAAACAGCTATGTTTACTTGGTTGTTGTGATATCAGGCGGCGTCGAGTTTGGTGTTGTAGTCATTGCCTGTTTTTGGGTCTGATATTTGTTTTCGTGGCTTAAATCAGCTCAATACCCACCTGTCTTAACTGAAGGATTAAATATTGATTGACACATACATACATACAGTACATACAGCCAGTCTTCCTGTTACGTAACATACACAGCGGTTAACAGTGGCTTAATACGTCATTATCTGGATTAACATGTTATCAGCGAGTGGGAGTAAGAGCCGCAGTGAACGCTGAATCAACATTACAACACCGGATTAATGTGTTAACACCTACTTAACATGCTAACTGGAGGTGGAGTGAGTGGTGGTGTTATATACGGGTCAGTATTACACACAGTGGGAGACTCAAGACAGAGAAACAAATATACAAACAGATGGATAAAGATCAACAAATAGGAAATGGATAAATAAAAGTGGTTCCCGAGGCACCAATAAGGCAGTGTGGATACAGTGTACAGCGGACTGGGGTTTTTGTCTGACTGCTCTTGACCGCCTCCACTTCCCCAACTGGGTGGTCTGGAAGGGGGGGGGGGTTAGAGACAAAAAGAGATGGAGAGACAGACAGGGCTAGACAAAGAGATAGAGAGAGGGAGAGAGACAAGTGATACAAACAGTCGTGTCAGAGCAGCACCTTCACATGGCCATTGTTTACCTGTACACACACACACACACACACCAGGTGAGTTGCAACACAGGGCTGGATTGTGGCCGATGTAGCCAATACACTTGCATTGCTTAAAAAATGTGACCGATGCAACGGTATCAAATACATCTGTCAGATAATTGACCTATCGGTAACGTGATCTGATTGTCAGTTTTGTCCTGCGTGGCCCACCAGCTTCTGAACATAACTGTCACTTTCTATACCTGAGTGGCAAGTTCTCTGATTTTCAACTCCCAATATCTCGGTTATGAGTAAAATGCGCCAAAAGTGTCATAGCTGAAAACCGTCTATTGTTTATCTGAACTTAGCATTAGAAAAAAACCAATATCGAATAATGTGAGTTGTGTTGCATAGGCTGAGTTGTGTTGCATAGGCTGAGTTGTGTTGCATAGGCTGAGTTGTGTTGTATAGGCTGAGTTGTGTTGCATAAATATCTTGTATAACACCTGAAGAATGGCCCCCTCCCTCCTCTCCTCAAAGAAAGTGAATGAATATACCAAGAGCTTTTAAAACATAAGATTATATTATGATTTTTTTTCTATGATTTATCAATGAATTATTTCCTATCAATAAAATATATATAATTTATGGTTTGGGTTAGAGTGCGGTATCTTGTTAGGTTAGGTTAGCCACTAGGGCGATACAGGCCGTAGGAACACCCTGAGGACGGCGACAACACGACCAAAAATATATTCGCCAGTGTCTTAAAAAGTGTTGATGACGCCGACTCCCTCTTGAGTACAGCTGTTGAGAATGTCAGGGGTTGAAGACGGCCTCTCTCTCTCTCCTACAGCAGCCAAGTCCAACACCAAGTACTCAATTTTAGCACTCGAGCCTAGACCCCAGCACTCAACCAGTATACCTGATCCTTGCACCTAAGCCTAGCACCCAGCAACCAAGCCTAGCACCCAGGAGGGACCAAAGCCCCCCCGCTAATACCTAATGATTAACGCTCCTAACATGGCTATTCAATTACATCAAAGCTGAGACTTGTTCAGTGATTTTATTAGATGTAAAGCAACAGTAATGGCCAGTGTGTATAATGAACTACACCCAGCCAGAGTATCGTGTGTTAGTGGGGGTGTATTTAGAGTGTTGTTAAAGAGTCCCTACACCTACAAGAAGTATACAATACATAACTCTGAGGCGTGGGATATATCAACACACCTCCAGCCATCGCCCCGGATTAAACGAAGTAAACAAAAAACGTAGTATTATTTGTTTACATACATTCATTACCGCAAGTCTAATAATGGAGAAACATAATTTCTTTCTTTAGTTAGTTAATTATGTGGTTGGTTAGTTAGTTAGTTAGTTAAGAGGAAGTGGAGAACTGATAGACTGTGAGATGTAAATATGCAATGTTGTTGACGAGTTGGGCTGTGGTATGAGTAATGGTGGCTGGCCTTGCATTGTGCAGAAGTTGTCGGCCTCGCCTCCTCCTCCTCCTCCTCCTCGCCTTCCTTACCTACACACACCTGTCCTTATTACGCAACACACTGCACACGCCGAAAAAAAAACCCGATTATATTCTTTTTAACCTTATAAGGGCAAGTTAGTGTCTCGGAACTGTGTCTAGTGTTTAATATTGATAACGAAAACTGATCTGATAAAAATACGTGTTCCTTCACTGCCCCTATAAGGTAATGGCTATAGTTTATATCAATATTCTACTATATTACCCAACACACTATAATCATGGGAGAGAGAAGTGTGAAATTATTACGCTTGATGGATTATAGACGTAATTTTATAAGTGTATAAGCCATCTTGTGACGTAATCATCATCATATACGATATCTTGTGAGAATTTTCCTCATATATTAGTGAGAACAGCGTTAAAGAATTCGAGTGACCGAAGTATTGTGAGACATGACTGAAGTGTATTAGTGGAGCATTATGAGACACTTAACATGACTGAAGTGTATTACTGAACCATTATGAGACACTTAACATGACTGAAGTGTATTAGTGAAGCATTATGAGACACTTAACATGACTGAAGTGTATTACTGAACCATTATGAGACACTTAACATGACTGAAGTGTATTAGTGAAGCTTTATGAGACACTTAACATGACTGAAGTGTATTACCGAAACATTATGAAATATTATGATCACAAGTAAACAAAATTTAATATCAAAGGAATTTAAGTAAAAATAAATTAATTAAAAAACTAAAATGATTTTATGTTTATTAATTTATTTATTGAGGTGGTGAAGGTAAGGTGGTGGAGGTGGACCTTGATGATGTGATGGTTGGAGTCTCATATGGTCAATAATGGTGACTAATACTTGAGTTATGTAGACACACACACACACACACACACACACACACGATACAGGTACAGTATATAGACAACTGTAATTTTTTGGGTTCATTTTATCTTCCCTTTAAAAAAAATTCAGACCGGATATACAGTAGTTATTTCTTCCTAGTTTATTTACCTTAAAATCCGTAGTAAAATTTGTATTCGGTTCAAATTAAAAAAAAACTAAATCTACTTTGTTTAAAATATTCAGATAAAGCGATAAATTCCGGTTACAGTTTTAAATATGAACTGATTTTATATTTTTTTGAGGATTAGTGAAAATATTTTAAAGTTTGGACTCGTGTTTGTGTTTATCAATAAGTATAGTGAGTTTAGCAGCGCAGGTGGCTTTAACTTAGCACTTATTGACACTTATGGAGTTCCTTCTATAACACACACACACACACACACACACACACACACGTATCACATATATATATTCATTGTGTATTCAGTATTCATTGTGTTTAGATATATATCGTTATTCTCTGTCCTAAAGATAAAAGTTGCCTCAGGGTAGATCAGAGGTGATTCAGCCAACAAGGTAAGATTGAGTAATACTGTGTGATCTATCTTATCTTATCTGGCAGCTGAGCATACCTGTCGGCCACCACCTGTTGTGACACACATTGTGGAGATAACCGCTAGATACGCCACTGTCTCTATAATAATAATATACTGTTGATATTTATTAGAGTACGGCCAAGTTATGAACTGTGTCAATCTCATCTGCTTCTTACGTCACGGCCAAAGTTTGTTTACATTTTGAGAGTTGTGAAGAAGCCACTAAATATATGTAAACAAAGAAAGACCGCGGCATACATACATACATACATACATACATACATACATACATAGCACCTAGGTAATGGTTTAGTATGCCGTACAGTGGGTGCCGGGTACATTAGCATTTTTATTATGGTTCTGTGTAAAACAATGTGACATTTAGGCTCCACTAGTACATAATTAAATTATATATGCAGATTCTATCACCAATAATTTTATCATCTTTTTAAATCACGACCGAGCCAGACCATTATGTCTGAGCCAGACCAGTATGACCGTCCCAGACCATTATGGCCGTCCCAGACCATTATGACCGTCCCAGACCATTATGGCCGGGCCAGACCATTATGACCGGCCAGACCATTATGACCGAGCCAGACCAGTATGACCGTCCCAGACCATTATTAGACCATTATGGCCGGCCATTATGGCCAGAGACCATTAGCCAGACCATTATGACCGAGCCAGGACCCAGACCATTATGACCATTATGGCCGGGCCAGACCATTATGAGACCATTATGGCCGGGCCAGACCATTATGACCGAGCCAGACCATTATGACCGAACCAGACCATTATGATCGAGGCAGATCATTATGACCGAGCCAGACCATTATGACCGAACCAGACCATTATGATCGAGGCAGACCATTATGACCGAGCCAGACCATTTTTACCTGATTGGCCGTGACAATATTTTAGCCAATTTACACCTGTTTGCCCTCACCTTGGCGGCCACTTAACGTGATACAAGATCTGTTATATAATTCATCTCTTAAAGCATGAATTAATGATAATCTTGGTGAGATATATCATGTTTGATCCCTGAACACCTGATGGCTGACACTGACAGCTGACACCGATGGCTGATACTGATGGCTGACACTGATGGCTGACACTGATGGCTGATACTGATGCCAGGTTGTGTCAAAATCTTCCTCCTCTGCTGTCATATCAATAAGGTATAACATGACAGTAATATCGCCCCCCCCCCCGGAGAATCTTAACACGTGATCATAAACCGGACCTGTACAGTACCTGGACGTGTACCTGTACCTGTATCCACACCTGTACCTCTACCTACATCTGTACTTGCACTTGTACCAATATATGTACCCACACTTGTACCCGCAACTGTACCCGCACCTGTACCTGTGCCCACACCTGTACCCGCACCTGTACCTGTGTCCACACGTGTACTCGCACCTGTACCCGTACCTGTGCCCACACCTGTACCCGCACCTGTATCTGTGGCCACACCTGCACCCAACCTGTACCTGCACCTGTGCCCACACCTGTACCCGCACCTGTACCCGCACCTGTACCTGTGTCCACACGTACCCTCACCTGTACCTGCACCTGTACCTGCACCTGTACCCGCACCTACCTGTGGCCACACCTGTACCCGCACCTGTACCTGCACCTGTACCCGCACCTGTACCTGTGGCCACACCTGTACCCGCACCTGTACCCGTACCTGTGCCCACACCTGTACCCTCACCTGTACTCGCACCTGTACCTCTTTTTAATTGCTAAATGAAATACAATACAGCAGTGGACGTGACTGAGGGCTCGGCCGCCTCGTTTAAACTCCTGTTATGGTTAATATTTTTATCATTGTAATGTAAAAAAATATATGAAAAAACCAGACACGTTCACACTGTTGAAATATATGACACACACACACACATTACATGGCTGTGTGTGTGTGTGTGTGTGTGTGTGTGTGTGTGTGTGTGTGTGTGTGTGTGTGTGTGTGTGTGTATCACTTACATCAGTGATCCTAACCCCTTCCTCTCTCTTCTTTCTTCCTCTTCCTCCTCTTATCCCCCTCCTTCCTCCTCTTTCTGCTCCCCCTATTTCCTCTTCCTGTCCCCCTTCTTCTTTACTCCTCCACCTCCTCCTTCCCTCCCCTCACCTCTTCCTGTCCTCTTCTTCCACTCCTGTTACCCTCTGCCCTCCCTCCCTCCCCTACCTTCCCCTACCCTCTTCCCGTCTCTTCACCGTCACGGCCGTCCTAACTTGTCGTCAAACTCTCATAAAGTCTCCACAAAAGAGACAAACTGTGTCATCATTTTTTTCTCATCCAGGGAACCCACACAGTAGGAAACTTTGCCGTTATTTAAAGACAATGATGACGAATTAAAAAACCCATAGAAGAACACTAAGCTGTTTTATGAGTTAAATGTTGTTATTAAGTTACTTTGTCGTTATATTTGTCCTTGTAATATGTACAGATGTGTTCTATATTCCCTGGACATATATAGCGACATCTGGTAACCTATATAAGAATTAATATAAGATTTTTCGATATGTTCTTTATTTTTTCTATCTATTATAGACTGTTTTGTTCTGCCCCATATAGTCTCATATAAGCTATAGCGAAGAGAGACATTTATTGACTATAAACCAAAGCTATATATAAGGTTGATATAGCTATGAGATATTGTCAAGTGTCCAGAGAGTTATAGTTGAACGTCTGTGAACACTGTCACCCGCGACCTGGTGGTGTTAGTTCAATGTATAGTTTATTACCCATGTATATGTGTATTTTATAGTGTGTATATGTGTATTTTATAGTGTGTATATGTGTAGTTTTGTAGGTATTTTATATGTATACACGCTATCATGTGGGAATATACTGAAGTTGATAATTATACATAAACATACATACATACATACATACATACATACAGACTTACGAATACACACAAGTACTTATATACACGGACACATACTGTACATAAATACGCTCACACACACACACACACACACACACACACACACACACACACACTGTCATTGTAGTGATCGCCAAATGATGGGCATTTTTATTTCTCGTTCTAGTATCTACTTCCTGTTACCCCAGCAAGTTAATCTGTCAACTCGGTGAATGTATACACACACAAATTCAGACAAACACACAGAAGGACTCACAAACACATTTAACGTCATCACACACACACACACACACACACACACACACACACACACACTGTTAGTGATCGCCAAATGATGGGCATTTTTATTTCTCGTTCTAGTATCTACTTCCTGTTACCCCAGCTGTCTCTCTCTCTCTCGTCTAAGTTAATCTGTCAACACGGTGAATATATACACAAACAAATTCAGACAAACACACAGAAGGACTCACAAACACACTTAAACGTACACACACACACACAGAAACGCTCACAGGCACTCATGAACGTACACAAACGCACATAAACGCTCACAAAACACTCATGAACGTACACCAACACTCATGCACGTACACAAACACAGACATGTATACAGACACACAGACGCTTACAAAGACACATACACAAACACACAGAAACATACACAGACGCTCACAAACAGAGGAGTGAACCAGCATGTGAGTGAGGATGGTGCCAGTGTACTTCTCTCTTCACTCACCAGCCAATAGTTAACAAGCACAGCATTACCAGTAAGGTTTGGTTCAGCTACAGTATAGAGGCTCTCAGAGAGGTTTTCCTTTGACTAGACTTTCTGCCGACGGCGTGGTAAGATACAGCCGAGGGGTACAAAGCCGAGGCGCCACGTTGTGTATACTGTGATATTTACGGGTGGATATATTACTAGTTTATATCCTCGTGTGGATAATAATGATGTGGTGTTTGGTGGATCGTCTGTTGTATGTGTGTCAGTACCGTCTGTTGTATGTGTGTCAGTACTGTCTGTTGTTTCTATGATGACTTGTGTCTATTATCTGTCTATATGTAATTATTAGTCTGTCTATTTATCTGTCTATATAGAGGCCAGAGGGGAGGAGGTGTGGAGGCGGTGAGGAACTGTATGGCAAGTACTGTACTGTAATAGTTTATGCCATAACTATTTTGCCCTGAACTGCCGGGAATTGCCATATATATACTTATCTATGGCACCACGGCGGCCCATAGACAGACTTCGGGACAGCATAGGTGTTAGATAGTAAAGTGTGTGTGTGTGTGTGTGTGTGTGTTAAGGAACGTTGTGTGGCGTGGGTGTGTGAACGTGGTAGCTGGGGCTCAGTTGTAGACGTTTACGGGGCGAGAGGCGGCGTGTCATTGTTCCCAGCCTCGTGCGTCCCCAGCCCCGCACACCCCAACAATTAACACTTTCTCTCTCCCTACACTACATACACAACACTGGCTAGCCGGCTGTATGGCAGATGGTCTCATTATTCATCCTAGTTATTTATTGAAACTTGTAACATAACTTGTAGCTAGTTATTCCATTCATGAGGACAGAGGAGCTCGGGACGAGACCAAAATCGATATGCGTGAGAGTAGCTTCGGTCGAGACATGTTTGTGTTGAGCAGACTAGTTTGGTGAGTTTCTCCGCGGGAGACTGACGCTACTACGGTGTGCTCGTGATGGTGCTTTGTCATGACTCATGTGTAAATACTCAGTGACCCTTCTCTTGTTAACTTGTTACACTGAAACTAACAAAGGGTGGAGGCGTGCAGGAGGCCTCAGACAGGAGCGGTGTACAGCCTGGCGGGGTGGGCCCTGGCAGGAGGCTGTAGTAGTAGTGGTGGTGGCCGCAGTTCAACAGGGAGAGGGCCATCCTCACCCATGTCAACACAATGTTCAAGGGCATAAAGAAACGCTTCAACTCCTCCAGGTGAGTGTGACACTGTGGGGTGTAGAGAGTGCCACTTGGTGTTAGGGTCGAGGGAGGGCCAGTAAGGTGCCAGGCCCTCACAACAGTGCCAATAGGCCCCTTCTCCACTCTCCCTCATCCATACACTAATATTACTTCCTTGGCTCGCTCTTCTAAACAATTGATTTTACCCCCAGCACAGTCTTGTATCTCCTGTGAATATTTCCCTGTGGTGGACGAGAGCTGTGAGGTGTGTCGCAGGAGAGGGGAGGCCTACGAGAGACTCTTAATGGTGTGTGAGAGGCTTAGAGGGTGTTGTGGTGTGACAAAGGACGCCATATACTCCTTGTGTTGGCGTCGCCTCCACAAAACTTCTTCTCCTCATAATGACAGACGTGGACCACTTGTCTTACTCAGTTCAAGAGAGCGCTTGGTGGTGTAGATGGTGGTGGTGATGATTGTGGTGTTGTTGGTGGTGTTTGTGGCGGTGGTTTTTGTTGTTGGTGTTTGTGGTGGTGGTGTTTGTGGTGGTGTTGTTTGTGGTGGTGTTGTTGTTGGTGGTGATGGTGGTGGTGGTGATGATTGTGGTGTTGTTGGTGGTGTTTGTGGTGGTGGATTTTGTTGTTGGTGTTTGTGGTGGTGGTGTTTGTGGTGGTGTTGGTGGGCAGTGGTGGTGGTGGTGACGATTGGTGGTGCTGTTGGTGCCCGGTGCAGTGCGACTTGAGCTGCTGTTGGTGCTGCGTGTGGTGGTGCTGGGTGGTGGGGTGTCGTCTGCGCGGCGTCTTCAGTGATGGTGTTGTTTGTGGTGGTGCTGGTGGTGGTGGTGTTGTTTATGGTGGTGGTGTTGTTTGTGGTGGTGTTGGATGGTGGTGGTGTTGTTGGTGGCGGTGTTGTTGGTGGTGGTACCAGGCGGTGGTGTTGTTGGTGTTAAAAGTTGGTGGTGGTGGTGGTGGTGGTGTTGCTGGGGTGCCGGTGTGGTGTGGTGAGCCTGCGTGTTGCTGGCGTAGTGTTGGTGGCGGTGGTGTCGGTGGTGGTGTTGTTGGTGGTGGCGGTGTTGTTTCAGGCGGTGTTGTTGTTGAAGCGGTGCGTTGGTGGTGTCGGTGGTGGTGCTGCCTGCGCTTAAGTTGTCGTTTGCGTGTGTGCTGGTGGTGCTGGCGCGGAGTTTGTGTTGGCAGGTTGGCAAGAAAGTCGAAGCAGGTGGTAAATAAGCAGGTTGCGGTGCGTGTTGGTGGTGGTGTTTAAGCGATGGTGGTATTGGTGGTGGTTGAAGGCGGTGTTGTTTGTGGTGGTGTTGTTGGTGGTGGTGGTGTTTGTGGTGGTGGTGGCTGGTGGTGGTGGTGCTGTTGCGGTGTTGTTGGTGGCGTTGTTGCAGGTTTGCGGCGGTGCTGGTGGTGGCACGCAGGTGGTGGGCGGTGTCGTAGGTAAAGAAAAGCGTGGTGGTGTTGTTTGGTGTCGTCGGTGCAGGCGGCAGCGCCAGCGGTGGTGCTCAGGCGCAGAAGTGCGGCGCAGGTTGCTGGTGGCGGTGTTGTTGAGTGTCGGTGGCAGGTCGGTGTCGAGGCGGCGTCAAGTGCAGTGTTGCTGGCGGTGGCTAGCAGTGGCACCAGTGGATGCTGAGGAGCACCATTTGAGGTCAGCCACAGTCAGCTGACTGGGGGGCGTGTATCACAGTCTTGTACAGTTAGTGACCTCGTGTGTATTAGACTGTCTTGACATACATACATACATACATACATACATACATACATACATACATACATACATACATACAGTTATTTACATTCAATATAATCAACATACATCTTACCACTGGTTCATAGTGTACATAGACAGTTTAGATATACAAACAATAGTAATTAATGAATCGATTTGACCAGTGAGAGAGAGAGAGAGAGAGAGAGAGAGAGAGAGAGAGAGAGAGAGAGAGAGAGAGTACGTCAACTTAACCAAGAATAACATCTGATAGATAGACAGATAGACAGTAAAATTACCTTACAAGTTGGATTTTGGTTTAACATTGACAGGTTGACAGAAGCTTGACGGATGACAACAGATATGACTGAAGCTTGACTGATGACATGACAGATATGACAGTAGCTTGACATGTACAACCTAATTACCGTACTGTCAATTGTAACGAGTGATGACAGCTTGGACGATAACCTGTCAGTCACCATCCATGTTATGTCACTGTAACAACCTGTAACATTTGTAACACTGTCAATTTGTAATACATTATGACTTGTGACAGCCTTAAATGGTCTCTGTAACATTGTAATATGAACCGTCACCATACATAACACTGTGACACTGTTATATGAACCGTCACCATACATAACACACTGTAACACTGTAATATGAACCGTCACCATACATAACACACTGTAACACTGTAATATGAACCGTCACCATACATAACACTGTAACACTGTAATATGAACCGTCACCATACATAACACTGTGACACTGTTATATGAACCGTCACCATACATAACACACTGTAACACTGTAATATGAACCGTCACCATACATAACACACTGTAACACTGTAATATGAACCGTCACCATACATAACACACTGTAACACTGTAATATGAACCGTCACCATACATAACACACTGTAACACTGTAATATGAACCGTCACCATACATAACACACTGTAACACATCGTTAGTGTCTGTGAGGTGTTTTGTAACTCGCCGTGTGAGTGAGTGACCGTCCAGAATAGCTCGTGGGTTGGTTGAGTAACGCGGCCATGAATCACTGCATTTTTGACCAAGGTGAGGAAAGTGAGTGACAGTGAGAATAACAGTGACAGTAACGGCCTGGAGCTCTCATAGGGTGGATGTGTTGTGAGTGACGGCCTATAGCATCGTAAAGGAGTGAGTAACAGTAACAGTGAGAGTGACGACCTAAAGCATCGTAGAGGAGTAACAGTGAGAGTGACAGCCTATAGCATCGTAGAGGAGTGAGTAACAGTGAGAGTGATGGCCTATAGCATCGTAGAGGAGTGAGTAACAGTGACGGTGAGAGTGACGACCTATAGCATCGTAGAGGAGTGAGTAACAGTGACGGCCTATAGTATCGTAGAGGAGTGAGTAACAGTGATAGTAGCAGTGAGAGTGACGCTGTGTACTGTCTAGTTTGTTCATTTTGGGGCGAATTTTGCCTCAGTGGGACAGTTTGTAAATTTGTTCATTTTTAGGCAAGTTTGTGCATTTTGGGGGCAAGTTGTGCATTTTGGGTTACATTTTAAAGGTTGAGCAATTCAATTGTCAGCATTTTGGGGGCAAGTTGTGCATTTTTGGTCAAGTTGTGCATTTTGGCCAAGTTAATTTTTGCATAGCATTTTTGGGGTCAATTTACATTTTTTGAACGAATTTGTGATTTGGGGGCAAGTTGTGCATTTTTCGGTGAGTTTGATGCATTTTTATAGGACGGTGAGAATTGTCTTAAGTACCTCAGTCCAACTATTGAATATTATAGACTTAACCAGCACAACAATGACTCACTCCCTTGTTAACATAGATGACGTGGTGTTGTATGTGTGGAGGGGTTGTGTGTACGTACATGTGTGTGTGTGGGGAGGTTGTGTGTATCTGTGTGGGGTGTGTGTACGTACATGTGTGTGTGGGGGGTGGGGTTATGTGTATGTGTCTGGGGGTTTGTATGCTGAAAGTATATTAAGATACACACTCACACACACACCTTCAGTATAGCCTTGGCCTACCTACACCAGACTACACTACTACTACTACACTCTTGCCACACACTCTACCACCAACCACTAACTACCACTAACCAGCCTGAAGCAACCACTAAACCACCGTCACGATAAACAATCACTAACAACCATTCAGTGTCGCAACGTCTCCTCCACTGATTCACTGCCCCAGAAAAGAAGAAAAAAATTACTGAAATCTTTTAAGAAAATTGTTATTTGATTTGTCACCTCAACCCCACATTGGCGACGAGAAGCTTGGCCTGTGGGTTAAATATACCAGGTGTATACCATTATTTGTATACCTGTGTAGACTATATGTTGTATATTCTCGTAAGATATCTTGTTGCCAGGGTCGTAGTCTCAAGGGTTATTACGTTAAATTAGATGAAAAAAGCAGGTAAATTCCTCTTCAGTAAAGGTATTAAGTATGTAATTAAAGATGGCGACGAATTTACTCTTTGACTTTACTGTAACTGGCTGTATCCTCAGTAGAGTGATACCTCCATATAACGGACCCTTGATACAAAGGACTTTCATCTCTATATAGTTCGTTAGATGGGGATTTCACATCTAACGGACCCTCGATATAAAGGACTTTCATCTCAATATAGTTCGTTAGATGGGGATTTCACATCTAACGGACCCTCGATATAAAGGACTTTCATCTCTATATAGTTCGTTAAATAAAGGTTTTACCGTAACGTTAAAGAAGCACAATAGAATGAGTTTAGTTCTTAATCTCTATAACACTGTGACCCAAAAACTTACGGACGTCTGAGAATCCATCTTTGTGTCGTAACTTAAGTGCGTTGGTTAAGAGAAAAATTGAAGTTTAGAACCATTGTGACTCCACCATTGTGTTGTAGTGAACCAATTAGCAACGCTCTCATATCTCCACTACCAAGAGACACTACGAGGAGACCTTTGAGAATCCGGCTCCTGAGTGGTGTGGGTTGGTCACTGGAATAAGGGGTGTGGGAGTGAGGGTGTTGGGGGGTGTAGTGTTAGTATGCAAGTTGTGTCGTATACAGCCAACTACTCTTATTAATAATGGTGTAGTCCAGGCGGTGACTCTCTCTCTCTCTCTCTCTGTGTCTCACTCTCTCTTTCTCTCTGTCTGTCTGGCTGTTTCCTAGTCTCTCTCTCTCTCTCTCTCTCTCTCTCTCTCTCCTTCTTGGTTTATTGATTCACCAGCCCGCCGGGACCTGTGTGTGGTGATTGTAGTGATTGTGGTTATTGATAAACTACCACCATTCCGGGGAAGGGTGGTGGTGGTGGTGGTTTGTGGGACCTTGTGTAATGGTTGAAGTAATTGATAAACCACCACCATTCCAAGGGTTTGTGTGGTGATTGTGGTTACTAAGAAACTACCATTATTCCACCAGGACCTGTGTGGTGGTTGTGGTTATTGAACTACCACCACCAATACCGCTGAACACAAACTAACCTAACCTAACCTAACACACACACACACAACTTCCCTGTGTGTTTTTCTGTTGAAAGTAGGGAATACTTTCTAAATAAAAAATACAGTGAAAGTTGAAACAAAAAACTTTCTTTCGGAGACAAAGTGAATCTTGTAGGCCTCTGACGCCCCCTGTAGGGATAGTCTGGATACTGAACTTATATACTAAACTCTGAGGGCTGTCTTGAGGGGCTAGTGAGGAAGGCTGTTTTGAAGGGATAGTCGTAAGTTTGAGGGCTAGTGAGGGGGGCTGTTTTGAGGGCCAATCGTAACCTGTGGGGACTGAGGGCTGTTTTGAGTGCCAATCGTAACCTGTGGAGACTGAGGGCTGTCTTGAAGGCCAATCGTAACTAGTGAGGGCTATTTTTTAAGTGCTCGGCATAAGTTGAGAGGACTAGTTGTGTGAGAGTGACTGGCGTGGTGGTAGCGTTGAGCCCCGCGCGTTATATTTAAACGTCTGGGGTGACTAATGCTCTCAAATCCTCCCCCACGCTGAGGGCTGGCGTGTAGGAAGTGAGGGCTGGCGTGTAGGAAGTGAGGGCTGGCGTGTAGGAAGTGAGGGCTGGCGTGTAGGAAGTGTTATGGTGTATGTTGGTGGTATGGTGTTGATGGTGTATTAGTGGTGCTGTAAGGTGTGGTGGCGTTAGTGGTGTTTCGTAGTGGTGGTGTGGTAAGCTGTTGGCGGTGGTGTAGTGTTGATGTGGTGCCGATGGTGGTGTAAGATAGTGGTGAGGTGTGGTGGTGGTGGTGGATAGTGATGTGGTGGTAGTGGTGCCGATGGTGGTGTAAGATAGTGGTGTGGTAGTGGCGTGTGTCCTTACCTGGGTGACCAACAAGTCGATCACCACTTTCTCTCTCACCTTCAGTGCCTTGGTGCCATCCTTGGTGCCTCACACGCACACCTGACACGGCCAAGGTTGCCGTCTGTCTGTCTGCCAGAGAGGTCACTTGCATCCTGGCCTATTGCTCTCGCGCGCCCGCACCTGTGGCTGTGAGGACGGTGGACACACACACACACACACACACACACACACACCAGCATCACGAGGTTGAGGCGGTGGTGTCGTGGCACTTGGGGGTGAGGGGGAGGGTAGCAGGAGATGGGGGTGAGGGGAGGGAGGAGATGGGGGTGAGGGAGAGTGTCATGTACCAGCTGGTTCGTTATGCACTACACGTGTTCCTCTGTTTATTCTCCCCACCTCGTACTCTCCCCACCTCCCCCAATATTCTCCCCAACACTACTACTCTCCCCACCCCCCCACCACCTCCCCACCTCCCCCAATATTCTCCCCCCCCCCACCTCACCCCACTACTCTCCCCACCTCCCAACACCTTTCCTCTCTCCTCTCCACCACTCCTCCCAACCCCCCACTCACCTCCTCAACTCAACCTCCCCAACTCCCCCACCCCTCCCACCTCCCATTACTCTCCCCAACTCCTCCACTACCCTCCCCAATCTTACGTTCCTCCCCGTTACTTCCTCACTACTACGCCTGAGGGAGGGGGCGGTACACACCACAACAACGCCCACCACCACCAGTTCAGAGGTCACTTGTTGACGGAGTGACCCAGCTATAGGCCTATACCGCCACATAATAGGCCTGGCGTGTTGAGCCTACCGTCGCTATGGTAACTACTTGGCAACGAACGGAGAAGGAGAAGAAGAAGAAGAAGAAGAAGAAGAAGAAGAAGAAGAAGAAGAAGACGAAGAAGAAGAAGAAGAAGAATATAAACAAGAAGAAGAACAAAATGGTCAGAAGGAAAGAAGAAAAAGAAGAAGGATAAATATTAATTAAAAGGAAAGGATGATAAGTGTGTACCAAGTGCGGGTCTGTCTGTCTGTGTGTGTGTGATAATTTACTCATTACGAGGAATATGTACACGTGCACGGCTCTCTCTCTCTCTCTCTCGTTCAGAAAACAGTCACACACACACACACACACCGTGAGTCACAGGCAGCCGTCAAGGTCACATTGGTGTTGTACAGAACGATTATGTTACTATTTATTCACTCCACAGTACAGTGACCCTCCACCCCCTCCTCCACCCACTCCTCCCACTCCTCCACCCACTCCTCTCACCCACTCCTCCCACTCCTCCCCCATCTACTCTTCCACCCACCACAAGCAGTTCCAAGGGGTTGTTAGTGTGTGTGTGTGGTGTGTGTGTGTGTGTGTGTGTGTGTGTGTGTGTGTGTGTGTGTGATCAGTAGGGGGTCTTAGTGTCGGGATTAGGGTGTTACACATATGGTTCGGGTGCAGGTGTGGAACATATGCGTTTGGCACATGTGAGTATGTGTGTGTCTGTGTGTGTGTGTGTGTGTGTGTGTGTGTGTGTGTGTGTGTGTGTCTGTGTGTGTGTGTTTAAGTACACACCCCTGGTAGGGATCTCTCTCTCTCTCTCTCTCTCTCATTATGTGGTGTTGATATTCTAAGTAGGTTTTGTTCTGAGAGAGAAGATGAGGGAGAGAGAGAGAGAGGTGTGAGGGAGAGAGAGAGAGTGAGAGAGGTGAGGAGGGAGAGAGAGGGAGGAGGGAGAGTGAGAGTGTGGAGGGGAGAGAGAGAGTGAGGAGAGAGGAGGAGAGGGAGAGGTGGAGTGAGAGAGAGAGGAGGTGAGGAGAGGAGAGTGAGGGAGAGTGGGGAGGAGGTGGAGGGAGGGAGAGGAGAGTGGAGGAGGAGAGTGTGGGAGTGAGGGAGAGGTGAGTGAGGGAGAGGAAGGATATAACTGAGTTCTTCAAGAGAATAAGTAGGCTTCTTTAGAGTGTGTGAGAGGCAGGCTTATGTAGAGAAGTAGAAGGTGATGCCTGTGTAGTCAGTCTACCTCCCAGTGTAAGTAGACGGGTAGGTGACGGGTCTGTGTGTAGTAGACGGGTAGGTGACGGGTCTGTCTACCTCTGATGTAGTAGACGGTAGGTGACGGGTCTGTCTACCTCCTGGTGTAGTAGACGGTAGGTGACGGGTCTGTCTACCTCCTGATGTAGTAGACGGGTCGTTGGTTTGTGGTAGACAGGTGGATGAATCATGATAGACAGGTAGACAGTGCTGTATTAACGAGTTGTGTAATATTGTTAATTAACTGGGAACGAACTGTTTAGTAGACTGTGTAATTGAGAGAGAGAGAGAGAGAGAGAGAGAGAGAGAGAGAGAGAGAGAGAGAGAGTATGTATGTCTGTATGTCTGTCTGTCTGTCTGTTTACGTGTTTGTGTCTGTCTCAATATTCACCTCAAGACAGAAGTAATGAATAAATACAAAGGAAAATCAAAGAACAGATAAAGAAGGAATAAGTATAGCGGGTGAGAGTGACATATACAACAAACTGAAGGGTAAGAGAGGGAAAAATGTGATGAGGGAGAGGGGAGAGAGGAAGGGTGAGAGGGGAGAGGGGGAGGGAAGGAAGGAGGGAAGGGAGAATGTAGGGGAGGAGGAAGAGGGAGAGAGAGAGTGTAAGGGAGAGGAGGGAGGGAAGGGAGGAAGGAGGGTCAGTATACGGAAGTGAGGGGAGTGTAGGGAGAGGTAGAGAGGATAGGAGAGAAGGAATGGAAAAGTGAAGAGGGGATTAGTGAGGTAACATGAGGGAAAAATACTGATGATGAGAGAGAGAGAGAGAGAGAGAGAGAGAGAGAGAGAGAGAGAGAGAGAGAGAGAGAGAGAGAGAGAGAGGAGAGAGAGAGAGAGAACGAACATATAAAGGAAGTTAAGGACGTTAACGAAAGTGTGGGAAGTAAAAATATGAGATAAATAAGAAGAGGAAGTGTGTGTGTGGAGCACAGAATGACCGAGAGTAAATGAGGAAGAGGCGTGAATGAAAGGAGGGGAGGAGGAGGGGAGGAGGAGGGAGGTAGGGGGGAGCAGAGGGAAGGGGTAAGGGGTGGTGAGGGGTAGGAGGTAGGGAGGGGGGGTAGTGAGGGGAAGAGGAAGGAGAGATAGGAGGCACAGTTAATCATGTAGGTGGTGTGTGTGTGTGTGTGTGTGTGTGTGTGTGTCAGGGTCATCACAAGGTTAGGTTAGACTAGGTTGACACGTAACAAGAGATCATGACAGTACTGAAGTTAAAGCAGAACACAAGGTCATTATGTACAGGTAATGAGTAAACACACACACACACACACACAGACACACACACACACACACACACACACACACACACACACAGACACACACACACACACACACACACACACACACACACACACACCTGGGTTATGGTAATGGCTGCCAGGTAGGGTAGAGGTGGTTCTCATGAACGTATTGATCTAATTAAATTGGTTGAAACTGTTATTTTGCGTGTTTACTGGCCTGTGGGGAGAGGGGTGGGGAGGAAAGATTTAGGGGAGGCTAGGAGGTGGGGAGCTCAGATTTAAGGGAGAGTGGAAGGTGGGGAACTCAGATTTAGGGGAGACTGGGAGGTAAGGAGGGTAAGAGGTGGAGAAGTCCGATTTAAGGGGGTGTGGGGAGGTCAGATTTAGGGGAGATATGGGAAAGGAAGGGGAGGAGAGAGGAAGAGAAGGTATAGATAGAGGGGAGAGGGAAGGTCAAGAGTAATGGAAGGGAAAGGGGGGTTGTGATTTTTTTACCTCCTTCCTCCCCTTCCTCCCCCCCTCCCCATTCCTCCAGTAGGCAGTAAGTCACCACAGCCACGCCCCCCTCCCTCCTCTATCTCCTCCTGGCCTCTAACCTCCCCTTCCATCATCTCCTGCCCAACACCCTCCCCTTCACCCTCCCCATCACCTCCCCCTCCCCATTCCTCCAGTAGGCAGTAAGTCACCACAGCCACGCCCCCCTCCCTCCTCTATCTCCTCCTGGCCCCAACACCCCCTCCCCTTCACCCTCTCCCCATCACCCTCTCTCACTATGGGTCTTTAATAACCTGAAGGTCACCCAGGCTGCAGGAAGAAGGTCACTAGTCAACAGCGGCTATCAGAATTTTTAGCTCTCACCTGAAGATTACTCACCCTAGCTGATTTCACCTATCATTAATTACTGTAACGCTACCTGGTGGGGGAGGGGTTAGGTTAGGTTATGGTAGGTTAGGTTAAGGTCGAGTCTTAGTGTAATTTTGATCTAATTTTTTAACTTATGTGTTTTACGTCAACCAATTAGGTGCCTCATGTAACCTTCCGCGTCCATAACAACAACAACAGGAGGATAACTATAACAGGGGGATAACGATAACAACAACAGGATAACTATAACGGGGGGATAACGATAACAACAAGAGGATAACTATAACAACAACAAGAGGATAACTATAACAGGGGGATAACGATAACAACAAGAGGATAATAACAACAACAATAATAGGATAACAACAACCTCCACCACCACAACAACAGGATAACGAAAACAACAACAACAACAGGATGACGGCCGTGATTTAACTGATTTATCACAACAACGACGTAATGATATCCTCAAGAACGACCTACGTCCTTTAATATGACCAGGACGACCACTTAACCGGTAGTTGTCAGTGATGGTTGATAAACGACAACTTCAACGTTCACGACGACAACGACAAGTGCTTCCCTCCCGCTCACCTCAACGACAAGTGCTTCCCTCCCGCTCACCTCAACGACAAGTGCTTCCCTCCCGCTCACCTCAACGACAAGTGCCTCACGCCCACCTCAACGACAAGTGCCTCCCTCCCGCCCACCAGGACCTAAGCGCTGTAGTCCCGACTGGGCGTATCAAACCTTAGCTTAATGACTACTTAATGACGGTCGGGGGAAGGGGCACCACCACCACCACCACCACCACCCGTGATAACATTACCACGGGTGTTGACACGGATTTTGTTACCTTAACTGGAGACGTTAAAATACAATTAACTGATTGACTGGTGATACGAAATATAGCAAACTTCAACATACACGACAACAACACGACGATAACGACAGAGAAGACTAAGTAACCATGACAACACTCAACGACAAGTAGTAGTTAAGACCAAAGGGGTGACCTCAGCCACTAAGAGAAGCCTTGTTAGTTGTGGCCAGGTACTGAAGACTGTCTTACCTTGACACATAACGACCTGGCACTGTTAAAAAGGTATACCTGGTTAATACGTGACCTTTGACCTGACCTCTTGACCCTTACTGTATATCATGAATCAAGATTGTTCTTCCTCTCCTATCTTGACCTTAGTTTCCATCGTGACCTTTATCTCCTGACCTGCCCCTCCTGCCTGACCTCTGCTACCCCCCCCCCCTTCGGCCAAGGTCAGCAGGATGTGGTTAATCAGTATCAATTGGGGGTCAGACGCGCCTCTACACCGTCACTCTACAAACCTTTACTGAGTCGTGTTTCTTCCTGAGGTCAATTTGGGGTTAGTTTAGCATGTATCTTGAGGTTGACTTCTATCGTTGGGGGTCACACAAATGGTGGTTTTAGGGTCAATATGTGATAAGAGGTCACCTGGGGTCACATTGACGTGTGCTGGGGTTACCTGGGATCACCTTGGATCATCTGGGGTCATATAGGGTTCACCTGTGGTACGCCTGGGGTCACTTGGGGTTCACCTATGGTACGCCTGGGGTCACCTGGGGTCACCTGGAGTCACCTGGGATTCACCTGTAGTACGCCTGGGTTCACCTGGGGGAGGTATCAGTAATTACAATGTTGTTTGTTTGCTCGGTCGCTGGAATATAAAATGTGAAGCTTTTTATCATCAAGTGTTTTATGGTGTTATGAGAACCTGACCACTGTATTGTGTAGAGAGAGAGAGAGAGAGAGAGAGAGAGAGAGAGAGAGAGAGTTACTACATTAACAGCTTAAGGCCTTATATGGCTGCTTGTGGGGAACCTCCAGAGTCACATACATACATACATACATACATACATACATACATACATACATACATACATACATACATAACATTCTACCACTACACGACCACTCTACAAGTCCTACACGACGCGACGACTCTGGACTCCCGCCCTCAGGAAGGTGTTGACAGTGACTGGTGGAGGAGGAGGTGGTAGTGGTGGTGGTGGTAGTGGTGGTGGTGGTGGGAGTGGTGGTAGTGGTGGTGGTAGGGGTGGTAGTGGTGGTGGTGGTAGGGGTAATGAGACAAGACAGTAAGAATGGCATGTTGGTTTAAAAACACAGTCCGTACAACTGTCTGTCTTAAATAACTAAAGGAGAGAAGGGGAGATAAAGGAAGGAAGAGTAGAAGGAAGAAAGATAGGGAGGAATGATAAAGAGGAAGAGGAAGAAAGTGAATGAGAGTCGGATGGAAGGGGAACTAGGAGAGAGAGGGAGAGAATTAGATAAAGGGAGAAACAGAAGAGAGAATGTGTGTGGAAGAGAAAGTCAAGAAGGAGAGATAATGAGAGAGAGGGAGAGAGAGGGAGAGAGGGAGATACTTAGTAGAATAGACAGGACGATACTTAGGTAGAGAGAGAGAGAGAGAAAGAAAGAGAGACAGATATTTCGGTAGAGGCAGACAGCGAGGTATTCAGAGTGTGGCAGGTGGAATTGTCACCATTGAGAAATACTGACAAGCTCACCTGAGACCTCTGACGCTACCTGGTGACCTGTGACTTGGTGACTGAGGGTCCCTGAGTCTCCTGGTGACCTGTGACTTGGTGACTGAGAGTCCCTGAGTCTTCTGGTGACCTGTGACTAATTCAAGGTCCTATAGGTCTCCTGGTGACCTGTGACTTGGTAATTTAAGGTCCTCCCTCCTTCCTCCCTTCCTTCTCCCTCCCCCTTCCTCCCTTTCCCCTTCTTCCTTCCCTCCCTCCCCCTTCCTTCTCCCTCCCTCCCTCCCTCCCTTTCCCCTTCTTCCTTCCCTCCCTCCCAGCATTCATTGGCTGGTGCACCAACCATTTAATGCGCTTACTGGGTTGTGTGGAGTGTAGGTAGGGTGTTGCTGTGTTACTGTGGGTGTTGTTGTGTTAGGGAGTGTGTTGCTGTGGTGCTGTGGGTGTTGTTGTGGGTTTTAGCTGTGTTGCTGTGGTGCTGTGGGTGTTGTTGTGGGTTTTAGCTGTGTTGCTGTGGGTGTTGTTGTGTTAGGAGGGTGTTGCTGTGGGTGTTGTTGTGTGTTAGGGAGGGTGTTACTGTGGGTGTTGTTGTGTTAGGGAGTGTGTTGCTGTGGTGCTGTGGGTGTTGTTGTGGGTTTTAGCTGTGTTGCTGTGGTGCTGTGGGTGTTGTTGTGGGTTTTAGCTGTGTTGCTGTGGTGCTGTGGGTGTTGTTGTGGGTTTTAGCTGTGTTGCTGTGGTGCTGTGGGTGTTGTTGTTGTGTTACTGTGGGTGTTGTTGTGTTAGGGAGGTGTTGCTGTAAGGTGTTGTTGTGTTAGGAGGAGTCATGCTGTAAATTGTTGTTGTATTAGGGAGGGTGTTGTTGTGTTACTGTGGGTGTTTATTTGTGTTATTGAAGGGTGTTGTTTGTGTGTTAGAGGTGTTGCTGTGATGCTGTGGGTGTTGTTGTGTTACTGTGGGTGTTGTTGTATTGGGAGGTGTTGCTGTGGGTGTTGTTGTGTTAGGGAGGTGTTGTTGTGTTACACTGTGGGTGTTGTTGTGTTGTTGAAGGTGTTGTTGTGTTAGAGAGGTGTTGCTGTGGTGCTGTGGGTGTTGTTGTTGGTTTTAGCTGTGTTACTGTGGGTGTTGTTGTGTTACTGTGGGTGTTGTTGTGTTAGGGAGGGTGTTGCTGTGGGTGTTGTTGTGGGGTGAGTGTAAATCTTGGTCCCAGATTAGGTTAGGTTAGGTTCACCACCCCTCACACACACGACCCAGGACCCGCCCACAGCTCCCCAGAACGACCTCTTTAAGTGAGATCCATCTGTCGTGGTCTTCCCCGCTCCAGGGTCATCTTACACACACACACACACACACACACACACACACACACACACACACATCACCCGCTGTATCCATAACGCATTACGCTGACTATATATCCAGGTTGAATTAGAGGTTTATCAAGAAAGAAATATAGATTGTGGTGGTGGAGTGGATTCAGAGCTCGTCTCCTGTTCTATAGGTCGCTGGTTCACGCCCGAGGCACCCCAGTCTACCTTGCTGTGAATGGGTACCTAACTTTACAATTAGGGAAGTGATGAGGGTTGTATGAAACGACGTTCTGCCTTCTATACCAAAAGGCTTAATAGTACAGTATGCTGAATCCACACTGCCCCTAACTGGTCACTAACATTACAGGACTCATTTCAAGGAAGGACTAACATTATAATACAGGTGATACAGTATACATCCTTAAACTCTAATACATAAATACAGGTAAACATACACCCAGATTCAAAATTCCATATTAATTTAATACCTAACCTAACCTAACCTAACCTACACCACCAGGGAGCCTAATGCTTGGGGTCTGACTCTCTTTATTTTGGTGAATTTTAATCTGTTGTAGTGGTGTAAGTAGAACTCTCCCCCCCCCCTCTCTCTCTGTTGGTGCTAGCTGGCTCATAGTGGCCCTAATGTGTGTGTGTGTGTGTGTTAGTATCTGTGTAAACTTCTGTCTGTCTGTATGTGTGTGTGTGTGTGTGTACTTAAAAACCAGTCAACGAGACACGACAAGACAAGTACTAGGCAGATTTCTAAACATAACATCACAAAACATAACATAAGATAAACATAACCCACAGTAGACAATGTTACACCTCACCCATAACCAGAGAGTAAACACCGAACTATTATCTACCCATTCTGTGTTTCCTCTTTGGGGATGGAAGTCATAATTGGCTCCATATTAAAGTTTATTGTTTATGTTATGAGTTTCAGTTGTTTGTGTACTGTATGTCGTCCACATTGGGTTAGTTTATGTCAAGTACCTCCCTGGGTAATGGTTGGTCCACCTCCCTGGGTAATGGTTGGTCCACCTCCCTGGGTAATGGTTGGTCCACCTCCCTGGGTAATGGTTGGTCCACCTCCCTGGGTAATGGTTGGTCCACCTCCCTGGGTAATGGTTGGTCCACCTCCCTGGGTAATGGTTGGTCCACCTCCCTGGGTAATGGTTGGTCCCGGGATAATGGCGGTGTGGGTTTTAATTCTTATATTTGGAATTTGATGATTTTTGGGGATTTTTTTTTACTTTTCTAAATTTGAGTTGCTTAATTATCAGTTTTTTATGTTTTATTTTTTATTTGATGTTTTATTTTAGTATTTTTATTTAGACGTGTGGTACCTGGTGATGGTATGGAGGGGTCGTGTGGTACCTGGGGTCGTGTGGTACCTGGGGTCGTGTGGTACCCTGGGGTCGTGTGGAGGTCGTGTGGTACCTGGGGTCGTGTGGAGGTCGTGTGGTACCTGGGGGTCGTATGGAGGTCGTCGTGGTACCTGGGGTCGTATGGAGGTCGTGTGGTACCTGGGGTCATGGAGGTCGTGTGGTACCTGGGGGTCGTATGGAGGGTCGTGTGGTACCTAGGGGTCGTGTGGAGGTCGTGTGGTACCTGGGGTCGTATGGAGGGTCGTGTGGTACCTGGGGGGTCGTATGGAGGTCATGTGGTACCTGGTGGTGGTATGGAGGTCGTGTGGTACCTGGGGTCGTATGGAGGTCGTGTGGTACCTGGGGGTCGTGTGAGGGGGTCGTGTGGTACCTGGTGATGGTATGGAGGGTCGTGTTACCTGGGGGGTCGTATGGAGGGTCGTGGGTACCTGGGGTGGTGTTCTGGGGTCGTTCTGGTCGTGGGGGTGAGGAAGGCGTGTTGTGGTCCGTTAGTCTTATGAGGTAATCCCATCCAGTGTTTTTGTACAGCATAGGACTCCTCCCTCTCTCTCCTTCCCTCCTCCTCCTCCTCCCCCTTCCTCCGCCCTCTTTCCTCCCTCCCTCCCTCCCTCCTCCCTCTTCCCTCCTCCCTCCCTCCCCTCCTGCTGGGTGAAGGAAGTACACCGCCCTCCTGATTGTGACAGTTCCCTCCTCCCTCCCTTGCCACAAACACTTCTTCCCTCCTCCCTCTCCCTCCCTCCCTCCTCCTCCTCCATCCTAACAATGAATACATATATTACAGATCGTGTGTGTGTGTGTACATCACCCCATGTGTACACAATCCCGACTATGTACACCACCTCATGTGCACGTCAGCTCGTGGGTTGATGTAAAGAGGTGACGTGTTCTGTCTACCCCTTAATCTGCCCCCTTCCTCCTCCTCCTCCTCCTCCTCCTCCTCCTCCTCCTCCTCCTCCTCCTCCTCCTCCTCCTCCTCCCTCTCCTCCTCCTCCCTCCCTCCCCTTCCTCCTCCTCTTCCTTCCCTTCCCCCCCCTCCCTCTCTCCCTTCCTCTCTTCCCTCCTCTTCTCCCCACCCTCTCCCTCCCCCTCCCCCCCTCTTCCCTCCCCTCTTCCTCCCCACCCTCTCCCTCCCCCCTCTCCTCCCACCCTCTTCCTCCCCACCTCTTCCTCCCACCCTCTTCCTCCCACCTTCCCCTCCCACCTCTCCCTCCCCCTCTTCCTCCCCTCTTCCCCCCCTCTCCTCCACCCTCTCCCTCCACCCTCTTCCTCCCCCCTCTCCCTCCCCACCCTCTCCCTCCCCTCTTCCTCCCTCTTCTCCACCCTCTCCCTCCCCACCCTCTTCCTCCCACCCTCTTCTCCCTCTCCTCCCACCCTCTCCTCCACCTCTTCCTCCCCCTCTTCCTCCCCCTTCCTCCCCCACTCTCCCTCCCCCTCTCCCTCCCCCTCTTCCTCCCACCCCTCTTCCTCCCACCTCTCCCTCCCCACCCTCCTCCCCCTCTTCCTCCCCACCTCTTCCTCCCCCTCTCCTCCCACCCCTCTCCCTCCCACCCTCTTCCTCCCACCCTCTTCTCCCACCCTCTTCCTCCCTCTCCCCTCCCCCTCTTCCCTCCCACCCCTCTTCCTCCCACCCTCTCCTCCCCCTCTTCCTCCCACCCTCTTCTCCCACCCTCTTCCTCCCACCCTCTCCCTCCCCCTCTCCCTCCCCACCCTCTTCCTCCCACCCTCTTCCTCCCACCCTCTTCCTCCCACCCTCTCCCTCCCACCCTCTCCCTCCCCCCCTCTTCCTCCCTCTCTTCCTCCCCCTCTCCCTCCCACCCCTCTCCCTCCCACCCTCTTCCTCCCACCCCTCTCCCTCCCACCCTCTTCCTCCCACCCTCCTCCTTCCTCTTTCTCTTTCTTTTTGGTTGTTCTTCATTTTTCTTTTTAATCTTTTTCTTCCTCTATTCCTACTACCTCTTCCTCTTCTTCCTTAATTCCTTCTCTCTTCCTCCTTTCCTTTACCCCTGCTCTCCTCTTTTACGCCCTCCAACACCTCCCCTATCTCTCCCATACCCCCTCTTCTTCTCCTCTCCTCCTCTTCTCCTCCTCCTCCTCCTCCTCCTGCTCCTCCTCCTCCTCCTCCTCCTCCTCCTCCTCCTCCTCCTCCAGGTGACCGCCCTCCTCTCTCTCCTCCTCCTCCTCCTCCCCTCTCTCTCTCCTCCTCCTCCTCCTCCTCTTTCTCCTCCTCCTCCTCCTCCTCCTCCTCCTCCTCCTCCTCCTCCTCCTCTCTCTCCTCCTCCTCCTCCTCCTCCTCCTCCTCCTCCTCCAGGTGACCCGCCTCGCTCGTTACACCACCTTGAAGTAAGTCGCCCAAGGACCACTAGTATTGACCGTCCATAGGCACTTCATGGCAGGGACAGTCCATAGGCAGTGAACTCCTAGTACTCTGACCTTTACTACCATGGTTATAGGTGCGAGATCTTCACTATAGGTACAGGAGGTTCACTATAGGGGCAGGTGGTTCACTATAGGGCGGGCGGGAGGTTCAACTATAGGGGCGGGTGGTTCACTATAGGGGCGGAGGTTCACTATAGGGGCAGGAGGTTCACTATAGGGCGCGGAGGTTCACTATAGGGGCGGGTGGTTCACTATAGGGCAGGAGGTTCACTATAGGGGGTGGGGTGGGGTCCTCTTCTGCAACAAGAATAAATCTTTTTCCTTCTTTGTATTTTTCTTGTGTTGAAGTGGTGTTAGCCTGGGGGGTCGGTCTTGAAGGGTCCTCTCAGTGATCTCA
>NW_024731054.1:2321573-2359073 GCF_018991925.1 Homarus americanus | reverse complement strand
CTATCTCAACTGGTCACTATCTCAACTGGTCACTATCTCAGCTGGTCACTATCTCAACTGGTCACTATCTCAACTGGTCACTATCTCATCTCAGCTGGTCACTATCTCAACTGGTCACTATCTCAACTGGTCACTATCTCAGCTGGCATTATCTCAGATGGTCACTATCTCAACTGGTCACTATCTCAACTGGTCACTATCTCAGCTGGTCACTATCTCGCTGGTCACTATCTCAACTGGTCACTATCTCAACTGGTCACTATCTCAGCTGGTCACTATTCAGCTGGTCACTATCTCAACTGGTCACTATCTCAACTGGTCACTATCTCAACTGGTCACTATCTCAGCTGGTCACTATCTCAACTGGTCACTATCTCAACTGGTCACTATCTCAGCTGGTCACTATCTCAGATGGTCACTCTCAACTGGTCACTATCTCAGCTGGTTACTCTCAGCTGGTCAATGACTCGAAGTAGCTGGCAGTAGTTTTAGCATTTTTAGCGAGGAGTAATTTTACTGTGTGGCAACACAGGAGGGATAGGACCCAGCCTGGCTAAGTGGTGAAAGCCTCCTCTCTCTCTCACACACGACGATTCATTGCAAAGTCAGTTCTTAAGGAATGTGTTGAAGGCAGAAAGGCCGGATCTGGAGGAGGTCAGGTCACACACACACAGGCAACTAGTTAGACTTGAAGGGCAAGTTTGAACCACCATGACTCACTCACACACACACACACACACACACACACACACACACACACACACACACACACACACACACACACACACACACACACACACACACATGTGTAAACAGACACAATCACACACTTATACTCCCACACCTGCTGCTCTCAGGACAGGTTTGCAAGTGAAGGTGTGAGACGAGTTGCACCACAGCTGCCACCGCCTCCTCCTGACCTTGCAAAATGCAATATTGCACTTGTCGAGTCAGTGTTGTGTGTGTGGGGGGTGAGTAATGTTAATACAGTAGAGAGAGAGAGAGAGGATGAGTCAGCCTTCCATATTAGGTGAGGATGAAAGAGATGAGGTCGAACTAGGCCTACCTCCCTCTCTCTCCTCCTCCTTCTCCTCCTCCTCCTGCTCCTCCTCCTCCTCCTCCTGCTCCTCCACCCAGTAACCAGGTCATCTCACTGCCCACCCACCCTCCTCCTGCCGCCGCCACCCACCTGTAAGACCACCTGGCTACTCGACCACCTTGTTGCTGGACCACCTGGCTCTGTGTGTGTGTGTGTGTGTGTGTGTGTGGTTCTTGTTGTTATTGTTGCGGTGGTTGTTGTTGTTGTTGTTGTAATGGTCGGTATTGTTGTCGTGGTCGCTTTGTTGGTGTCGTGATGGCTGTTGTTGTTATTGTTGTGGTCCCTTGTTATTGTTGTCACTGTTGTTGTGGTCTCCGTCGCTACAACATCAAGTTTCTTTTGTTTCAACTTTTGAGTGAGTTATGGTGAAAGTCTCCCGGACAGACATTCATACAACTCGTAAACTTCCCCCCCCCCAAACTTGTTATTGGGTTGAGAGCTGAAGAAGAGGGGAAACTCCTCAAACTTGTCACCAGGAAAAACACGGTACATTTGTGTGTCTTAGAGGTAAAATGGCACTGGTACCCTCTTGTAATAGTACCTTTGAATGTATATTAGTGCCAGTACCAAGATATGCTCCAGGTTGATGGATGGCCCTCACATACACTCAGTCTTCATACTCACGATGGACTAAGGCTCAAGGGTTTTTATTTTTAAGTCCCTCAGACATACACTCGTGATCCATCCTCGAGTGAATGTGAGTCTGACATCTGACTCACAAGTACTTGAGGTTGACTAACAAGGAGGATGTTCTTTATTTAATGCGGATGACTGGATGACTCACAAGATAAGTGAGTTGGACTTACTGTATGTCGAGTGTATAAGAGGTAGACTGTGTGAGGAGACCGTATGAGTGGTAGACTGTATATGAGGTCGAGTGTATGATAGGTCGACTGTACCAGGTAGACTGTATGATCGGTCAAATGTATAAGAGGTCGACTGTACCAGGTAGGCTATCATGTAGACTGTATATGAGGTTGACTGTATGATAGGTCAACTGTATTAGGTAGACTGTATGATCGGTCAAATGTATCACAAGTCGACTGTATGATAGGTCGACTGTACCAGTGTAGTAGACACACTACAGACGCTCACTGAATACCTTACAAAGTTATTATATTATTATTATTATTTTATTATTATTATTATTATTATTATTATTATTATTATTATTATTATTATTATTATTATTATTATTATTATTATTGTTGTTGTTTTTATTATTATTATATATTATTATTATTATTATTATTATTATTATTATTATTATTATTATTATTATTATTATTATTATTATTATTATTATTATTATTACTACTACTACTACTACTACTACTACTACTACTACTACTACACACACTACTATAAAAACCTGCTCTTCTCAACAACAATAACAACACACACGACTCTCCTCCCGTTCTTGTCTTCCCGTCAACCGAGGCAGCCGAGAGATTCGCAGCGCCACCATACGGAAAATCTGCAAGTTGATATCAATCTTGTTTTTATGCAACTACGAGCAGAATATAATGTGATGCTCGGCGAGGGGGGGGGGTGACCCTTTGAGGATGATGGTTTTAAGGTGATGGTTTAAGTTATGACTGTTTGGAGGACGAGGGTTTAAGTTATGACTGTTTGGAGGACGAGGGTTTAAGTTATGACTGTTTGGAGGACGAGGGTTTAAGTTATGACTGTTTGGAGGATGAGGGTTTAAGTTATGACTGTTTGGAGGACGAGGGTTTAAGTTATGACTGTTTGGAGGACAGACAGACCGACAGACACAGAGACGGTGAGAAAGACAAGCATTCGATAAACATTTAGACAGACAGATAAACAACAGACATATAAACAGACAGATATTGATGTAGACAGGCAGACAGACAGGAGGACATAAGCCAAGGCCAGGAGTCTCGTCTTCCTCACCTGTCTATATTCTTCAGTAAGTCTTCTGCCAATATGTCTCTCTCTCTCTCTCTCTCTCTCTCTCTCTCTCTCTCTCTCTCTCTATCTCTCTCTCCTGTAAGACGGCAGAACCCCATAAGAGTAAAGTCTCAGAGTAATTTTGACTACATTCTTGTACTTTATGGTAATACAGTGAGTTGGATACATTGTTGAATATCATTTAAGAGGAAAATTGAACTTACGAATATTTAAGGATCTGTTTTAATCTCGAGGGAAGATTTATCACAAATTTGTTTTAAGATTACTGTAAAAATATCCCATCCATTAACCTCTTATTTTCCAATTTTTCTTACAATCATAGTAGTATTAGCCAATCATTCTTATAATCACAGTATTATTAGCCAATCAGGTTTTTTTATCGAGTTTCATTGACAAGTTCCAGGTAGAACTTTTGTTTTTTAAATTGGTTACAAAAAAGTACCTTCGTCTCGTCTCAGCGTAATAAATAACTTTCATGCCCAAGAATATGATTACATTCGTCTGTACAACTTTTATCAGACAATTTTTTTGCAATATCCTCCCGGCAGCTGCAACACGTGGAATGTTGTAGCGGAACAGCTGTGTTCTTTGTATTAATATGGCAAACAGAGCCTAGGGATCCGGAACCCAAAGTGGGACTAGTTTTTCTTGTGGCATTCCGATACGGTTGACAGGCCGCTTTTTCTGGTGGAGTGTGTGCTGTGTTGTGCTGTGTTATAATGGTGCTGTATTGTGATGGGGCTGTGTTATAATGGTGCTGTATTGTGATGGGGCTGTGTTGTGCTGTGTTATAATGGTGCTGTATTGTGATGGGCTGTGTTATAATGGTGCTGTATTGTGATGGGGCTGTGTTGTGCTGTGTTATAATGGTGCTGTGATGGCTGTGTTATAATGTGCTGTATTGTCATGGGGCTGTGTGTGCTGTGTTATAATGGTTGTTGTGATGGCTGTGTTATTGCTGTTGTATGGGGCTGTTGTGTTATAATGGCTGATGATGGGGCTGTGTTGTGCTGTGTTATAATGGTGCTGTATTGTGATGGGGCTGTGTTGTGCTGTGTTATAATGGTGCTGTATTGTGATGGGGCTGTGTTGTGCTGTGTTATAATGGTGCTGTATTGTGATGGGCTGTGTTATAATGGTGCTGTATTGTGATGGGGCTGTGTTGTGCTGTGTTATAATGGTGCTGTATTGTGATGGGCTGTGTTGTGCTGTGTTATAATGGTGCTGTATTGTGATGGGGCTGTGTTGTGCTGTGTTATAATGGTGCTGTATTGTGATGGGGCTGTGTTGTGCTGTGTTATAATGGTGCTGTATTGTGATGGGGCTGTGTTGTGCTGTGTTATAATGGTGCTGTATTGTGATGGTGCTGTGTTGTGCTGTGTTATAATGGTGCTGTATTGTGATGGGGCTGTGTTGTGCTGTGTTATAATGGTGCTGTATTGTGATGGGGCTGTGTTGTGCTGTGTTATAATGGTGCTGTATTGTGATGGTGCTGTGTTGTGCTGTGTTATAATGGTGCTGTATTGTGATGGGGCTGTGTTGTGCTGTGTTATAATGGTGCTGTATTGTGATGGGGCTGTGTTGTGCTGTGTTATAATGGTGCTGTATTGTGATGGTGCTGTGTTGTGCTGTGTTATAATGGTGCTGTATTGTGATGGGGCTGTGTTGTGCTGTGTTATAATGGTGCTGTATTGTGATGGGGCTGTGTTGTGCTGTGTTATAATGGTGCTGTATTGTGATGGGTCTGTGTTATAATGGTGCTGTATTGTGATGGGGCTGTGTTGTGCTGTGTTATAATGGTGCTGTATTGTGATGGGGCTGTGTTGTGCTGTGTTATAATGGTGCTGTATTGTGATGGGGCTGTGTTGTGCTGTGTTATAACGGGGCTTTCAGTATCTCACGCCAGAACTAACAATTATCAGCCACCTCCTTCGGTAGTTATCCACCCAATTAGTGATAACACGACACGTCTGCTCATATCATCATCAACAAAAGACTTGGAGCCATTTTGTCAAGATAAAGTCACTCGCAGACCACCCGACCTCCGTTCACATGATTCCCTGTTAAGTGAAAAAAACAAACAAAAAATCTTACGAACTTTTACGAATTAATTTTACGGAACTTTATGAATATTCATGAATCAATATAACGAAGAAAAAAAACTTACGAACCTTTACGAAACCTTACGAACCTTACGAATTTTTACGAAACTTTACGAACTTTAACGAAACTTTTACGAATGAGGAAGACACAGGATTGAGGAGTTTGAATAAGGAAATTAATCGATTAAATTATCTCGTTAATTAATGATAAGAGAACGTGTCTGGTTACGGTAACATTAGTACAAAATTAAAGGAGATTATATCGTGGACTGTTTTAAGTGTTGTTACATCAGTTAAGGGTGGAACTTGATCTGTGGAACCTTTGTGGAACATTTGAAGAACCTTTGTGGAACCTTTGTAAATAAACATCATGGTTGACTGTCCGCTAATTAGTGGAATATTGTCGTATGTATTTTTGTTTTATGATGTTGGTAAAAAATTTGTTGCGGGGAGAGTGTTGATGTGTCCAGGAGGCGGCCACTGGAGGCTGGAGAGACGGTATTAGTGTTGTGAGTGTGTGTGTTTAGGGAGGTGTTCTTGTTCTGCTTACCATCACAATAACAAGTTCGTGTCAGTCACTCCAACCTTTCCCAGAACCTGTCAATATGATGCTGTACCGGGAGACCACAGCACCAGCCTGGTCCAGAACACAGGACTTGTATGCAAATTCACTTTTTACCGTAACAGGGAAATCAAGTATTCATCTACCTGTCTTACCTGACCCTCGGTGTTAACGGTCAAAATGGCGGCAAATTAACACCGAGACTCATAAATAAGCTCGTTCCTGTAGCCTTATATACTCGAAGGAAAATTAACACCTCATAATTATAAACATATTTCGAGTTTGTGTTTACCAAATTTGTAATCTACAGACAGACATATTTCCTTATCATTTCCTTCATCATTCTGGAAAATTAATATACTTGGTGAATAATTATGTATATATTTTGTGTGTATAGTATGTATGTAATTGAATATATGTGATAGATGGGGAGGAAGGGACTGGAATAGATGTTAAGGTGATGGATGCATTATTCTGTTCCTCGATGACGGGTGTTGTGTTGTCAGACGGTGAGGGGCTGCCACAAATTGACTCTTATTACGTATATATAAAATTTTTTGGGTGTGTAAGTTTTATTTATATATTTATTTATTTATTTATTATTATTATTAGAGAGTAGTAGTAGTATCAGTGTTGTTGTTAGTGTTGTGAATTTAGGACCCAATAAAAAATATAGAAAACAGATAAAAACAATTATATTTTTACTTTATACATTGTAATAATATTTCCTATCTTTATTATATATTCAAGAATAATAAAATGCATAAGATTAAGAAGAGAAGGAGAGAGAGATGGTACAGTACATGTAATGATGAGGTGTGTCATTGGTGGTGTGGTGGCCCTGTTGTGTGTGTGTGGAGGGATAGGTTACTTTAGGTTAGATTAGGTTAGCAGTTGAATGTTTAATTATCAGGTGAAATAATAGATATATAGAAAGAGAGAGAGAGGGTCAGTCAGACAACCAGACAGACAGAGAGAGAGAAAGAGACAGACAGACAGACAGACAGGTGTAATATCATGAGGGACGGGACAGCAGACACACACACCCGGTACTTCTCTCTACAAGAATGACGGCCACCATTATGCCAGCCCGTGTTTACTACTTGAAAATGCTCTCTGAGTGGCCCGGGGTCGATGACAGCAAGGGTCTGAGATGGTGTGTGAGGAACAGAGATGCTGAGAGAGAGAGAGAGAGAGAGAGAGAGAGAGAGAGAGAGAGAGAGAGAGAGCCTAAACCAAACAAAATTGAGACGTCGGAACTTCAATATCATAACAGAATTTAGATATAAAAAAAACAAATATATATATATATATACACATTTACACCAAAATATATATAAATTCAAAACAATTTATATATACCACCCCAGATTCCCCCAAGACTCCATCAACAAGTTAATTTCTGCCTCTTTAACTAACAAGACCTTTAACTTGTCCTCCTAACTAACGATAGGAAGATATGTAGTCAAAATGGCCTCAAGGGTGGTCTGAGACTCTACCTATTCTTCCGTCTCAGTTTAAGACAAATTGACTCACGATGCTTTGAAAATACAGAATATGAACTATACTGTATCTGGTCTCTGTAACAAGCTGTACCTGTTCTCTCTATTTACCTGTACTCTTGCTCTCTCTACTTATACCTGCACATTATCATCTACCTGTACTGTACCTGTATATAACCTTTGTATCTACTTAAGCCTGTGCTCTGTATTCACCTGTACACTGCATATCATTGTAGCTCTACCTGTCCACTATATCCACCTGTACCTGTCCACAGTATCCACCTGTACCTGTCCACTGTATCCACCTGTACCTGTCCACTGTATCCACCTGTACCTGTCCACAGTATCCACCTGTACCTGTCCACAGTATCCACCTGTACCTGTCCACAGTATCCACCTGTACCTGTCCACTGTATCCACCTCTAGCTGTCCACTGTATCCACCTGTACCTGCATTATCGTCTCAGAATTAATGTGACGAAATAACTGCAACATTACGTGCGCGAGACTGAACATTTGCGCGCGAGTTCTGGCTTTGTTTACTAACATTGGCACGCTGGGAGGGCGCCAACACCCCCTTCTATCCCTCTCTCCTCCTCCTCTCCCTTTCCCTCTCCCCTCCCTCCTTCTCTCTCTCACTCTCTCTCTCCCTCCCCCTTCCCCTCCCCCCTCTCCCTCCCCTCTCCCCTTCCTCTCCCTTCTCCTCCCTTCTCCCCTCCCTCCCCTCCCTCTCCCTCCCTCTTCCTCTCCCTCCCTCTCATCCAGCCACGCACGATTTACTTTACCAGTTATTTTCTTTTCATGTTTTTGCTATTGTAGATTTGTATGTTTGAACACGTGTGTGTGTGTGTGTGTGTGTGTGTGTGTGTGTGTGTGTGTGTGTGTGTGTGTGTGTGTGTGTGTGTGTGTGTGTGTTGCCCGTGTGTGTGTGTGTGTTGCCGTGTGCATGTATGAATCTGTTTGTTGCTTGTTGAAGGACGTAGCAGCGTGTGTGTGTGTGAATTAATACTTACATGTGTCAGTGCTTGTGTGTGTATCTGAGTTAGTTTAACGTTATAGTCTTGTCTGTCTTCTTCTTCTTCTTCTTCTTCTTCTTCTTCTTCTTCTTCTTCTTTGTTGTGTTCTTGATGTTCTTCTCCTCCCTCTGCTGTTTGTTTTTCTTCTTATTTCTCCTCCTCTTCCTCCTCCCTGGACCCCAAGTGCCTCTCCTGCAGTCTTCACGGATTTGTATGAAACTGGCTGACTGTGAGTGGAAGACTGTCGAAGCTTAAATGGATATTGAGAGAGAGAGAGAGAGAGAGAGAGAGAGAGAGAGAGAGAGAGAGATATGAAACAAAATTTTCTCTTCTCTCTCTCATCACTCTTCCCCCCTTCCTCCTTCCTCCTTACTTTCCCAGCAGGTAAAGTGATCGAGTGATTGACTGTACCTCCCTCCCTCCCTCCCGTCTGGCAGGTAGTGGTTGAGTGTATAGTAGAGATTGTGGGTCACCTGAGGCCGAGGAATATTGATGAGGCTCAGAGATATCCCGAGATTTGTCCTGGCCTGAGGGAAGTGGTTCAGGGGAAGTGGTGCAGGGGAAGTGGTGCAGGGGAAGTGGTGCAGAGGAAGTGGTGCAGAGGAAGTGGTGCAGGGGAAGTGGTGCAGGTGAAAGTGGTTTAGGGAAATGGTTGTAGGAAGTGCTTGTGGGAAGTTGCTGAGAGTAGTGGTTAGGGGCAGTTGCTGGGGGAGTGGTGCAGGGAAGTAACATTAAGGAAGTAGCATGAAAATAGTAGCATAAAGGCAGTGACTAATCCCAGGTAAAAAACAAAACAAGGCCATGGGGATGCCGCGGTAAAGGAACAACATCACTATATCAAGATCATGGTGGATTATGTTGCGACAGTATCTGACCATATTGCTACACAACAACAACAACAACAACAACAACAACAACAACAACACAACAACACAACAACATAACAAAATCTTAACAAAGTAAAAATACCATAACAAACTAATAACAATAACAACAACACAGTAACAACAACATAACAAGAACATAAGACCTTCAGAAAATCCTCCAAATAGATCCTTGGAGGGAGAGAGGATCAAGTGATAGCCTCGAGACCCAGATATGTACAAGTGGGAGCTGACCACGTTGCCCGGAATATATCTGAGGATGTTGCAAAATATTGATGAGGTCTGTCCTGCACGATGCCTTCACCTGGTTGGTCTGTCCTGCACGATGCTTTCACCTGATTGGTCTGTCCTGCACGATGCCTTCACCTGATTGGTCTGTCCTGCACGATGCCTTCACCTGATTGGTCTGTCCTGCACGATGCCTTCACCTGATTGGTCTGTCCTGCACGATGCCTTCACCTGATTGGTCTGTCCTGCACGATGCCTTCACCTGATTGGTCTGTCCTGCACGATGCCTTCACCTGATTGGTCTGTCCTGCACGATGCCTTCACCTGGTCGGGGTCTGTCTTGACCTCGTTGGTGTATTTACATGTTTACAAGGCTGGTTACAGGTAGGAGTTAATTTAGTTTCTCTCACCAGGTAGGTAGAAGAGCCAGGGAGGTGTTTATCTACCTGAGGGAGAGGTGAGAGTATAGAGGTGAGGTGAGGTGTTGTTTAGTGGTGAGGGAGAGTTGTGATGATGATGATGATGATGGTGATGATGATGATGATGATGATGATGATGATGATGATGATGGTGATGATGATGATGATGATGATGATGATGATGATGGTGATGATGATGATGATGATGATGATGATGATGATGATGATGATGCAGGCTTCTCACTCTACCTTCCCATAATTGATGAACAAATGGATGCAATAACTAAGTGAGAAAGAGAAAGTTGACACCAATACTTTGTTCACAGATGGTCTCGTCTTAACAGGTGGTGAACTTGGTCTGACAGGTGGTGGAAGAAAGGGGAATAACACTTCACTTGAACCACCTGTGACGTAAAGTAGTTTGTAGATGAACCAGCTGTGACGTGAGGTAATTAGTAGTTGTACCAGCTGTGACGTGGGGTAGTTACTAGATGAACCAGCTGTGTATTTAATTGTATGTTGAACCATCTAGGAAGTGAACCACCATCTGGGACCTCAGGTGTTAATGATACCATCTAACAGGTGACCGCCAAGGCTCTGACCACAAAACATGACCAGTCTGCTGCACCATCACTATACTTCCTGTGGCGGTAAATCTTCTGCATCACCTGAAGATTAGTCACCCTAGTCTGTTTCACCTTGAGATCAACAACGTAAACCTAACCTAACCATAACCTAACCTATCTTAATCTAACCTAACCTAACCATATCCTACCCTATCTTAATCTAACCTAACCTAACCATAACCTAACCTATCTTAATATAATCTAACTTAACCTAACCCAACTGAATCTAATTTAACGGAAGACCTTTTATGAATACAAGTGGTACACCTTAAGTTGTGGCCAGTGGGCAGGTCGTAGTGTGAGGTTGTTTCCTGGGTGTGAGGGAGAGGTGAGGGGGAGAGGGAGGGGGAGAGGGAGGGGTGATAGAAGGTGAGAGAGAGGAGGAGTCTTGGAGGATTGGGGTGAAAGGGAGGGGAGATGGATGAGGGAGAGGGTGACCTATGATGGATGAGGGAGAGGGTGACCTATGATGGATGAGGGAGAGGGTGACCTATGATGGATGAGGGAGAGGGTGACCTATGATGGATGAGGGAGAGGGTGACCTATGATGGATGAGGGAGAGGGTGACCTATGATGGATGAAGGAGAGGGTGACCTATGATGGATGAGGGAGAGGGTGACCTATGATGGATGAGGGAGAGGGTGACCTATGATGGATGAAGGAGAGGGTGACCTATGATGGATGAGGGAGAGGGTGACCTATGATGCTAAACCAGAGAGAGAGAGAGGAGTGAGGGAGGGAGTAAGGGTGAGGGGGGGGAGGGAGAGGCCGATACACCTATGGTTGTGAGCGATAATTAAAGCTCAGGTTAATAATGTCAACAGTAGGTAACGTTGAGGCTGCCCCTTATTGGTGTGACTCACCGTTGATAGCGAGTGTACAGGTGTGGGCAGGTGTATACAGGTGTGGGCAGGTGTATGTAGATGTGGACAAGTCTATGTACACATGTGTAGATTTTGGGTGTGTGCAGGTGTGGGTAGCTTTTGCTTGTATGTAGGTTTCATGTGTGTGTGTAGAGCACAATAGTTTTAGATAATGTGATATATACAAATGGAGTGCACAGGTATGGCAACAGGTGTGTGAGAGGATATAGTACACAGGTGAAAGGGTGACAGGTGTTGGCCACACAGGTGTTACACAGGAGGAAGTCACATGTGCGATACTTCCAACCTTATGATACAGGTTTTTACACACACACACACACACACACACACACACACACACACACACACACACACACACTCTCTCTCTCTCTCTCTCTCTCTCTCTCTCTGGTCTAATTCTTCTTTGTCTTCTGTTTTTCATTTTTTCTATTATTATTATTATTATTATTATTATTATTATTATTATTATTATTATTATTATTATTATTATTATTATTATTATTATTATTATTATTATTATTATTATTATTATTATTCCCCTCCTTGAACGATTACTGAGGCTATATAGATCAGATATTACCTTCATATTATCAACCACGTTTGTCTGTGTGCATGATACATTAGTTTGTCTGTATAAAGTATTAAGTGGGGGAATATAATACAAGGCGAGTCTGTCTGTATAAATGGTTGGGAAATATAATATTAACCCTTTGTATTATAGGGCCGGCTCGTATAATATATTTCTTGTTTAGAGCTAATACCTCTCTCTGTTCACCTGTTCAATTCATAAATCTACCATTCTGTATGTCTGTCCGTACGTCAGTGACTTTCATCAGTTTTACTCCTGAAAGCTTGATATGGTCCACTACCCCATATATGCTTACTATGGCCCTCTTCAACCCCCTAAAAGCTTACTGTGGTCCTCTTCATCCCGTTAAAAGCTTACTATTTTCTTCGTCAACCCCCTAAAAGCCAACTTTGTCCCCTAACTCCCGAAAAGCTTACTGTGACCCCTAATCCCCTAAAAGCTTACTGTGGCCCCCTAACCCCCCCCCCCCAAAGCTTGCTGTGTGTGGTCCATTTGCCTCTGAAAAATATACAGTTGAACATAAATTTGTTGAGTTATGGTTATAATTAAAAACAGATCGTGTGTGGGTCATGTTTTAGTTTGATTTAGTATGTTTATATTTATCCCTTTGGTACACATACATACACACACATACATATACATACATACTGTGCATAAATACATACATACATACATACACAAACAAAGGTTAGGTTAGGTCATACACTAACAACTTGACCTAACATACCAATATTACAACGTCATCCTCGAACACTAATTTAACTCTCAATTGGCCCCCCGTGACTCACCTGACCCGTGCAAGGCTGAGTCAGGGAGCCGTGAGGTGGCGTCTTGTTGTGGTGCTGTAACTGATATCTGCAAGGGTGAGTTTATTAACGGGTTATATCAGGGGGTGCCACAGTACTGTGTGTGTGTGTGTGTTTTTAGTAATTAATCTTTATTAATGCAATACAATTAAGAGCAAACATAAGTACAGATGGGTCCATTCTTGTGATCAACATATCGTTATCGATCACTTCCTCATCTTGCATCGTTCATCAGTCACTTCCTCAGCCTCAAGGCATCAGCCGTGGAGGGCTGCTGTCAACCGACTATAGTGAGCTCCTCAGTATATCACCCGCTCAAACCTTTTTCTTCGCTCTACATGCATGCCTTTATCAACCTATGATTTCCATTATTTTGAACTATCAGTTGGACCTCCTCGCGATTCTTTCGGGCAATCTTTCGGGGTTTTTGTTTGGGTTAATCGGGATCCTCTTTTTACGGCGGGTAACCGGGTGGATGATGACCTTCATCTCGATCAAAAAGTACCTTAACAATACCGCTGTTTGGCAGGAGCCATAGGGTTTTCAATTTTGATCCCCAGTGGCAAAAGTGGTGACCGATACAGAGTGTCTTGGCCATGGGTAAGTTGGACTTGACGGCGAAGAGTTAAATAACCTTCAAATAGAATCGTCTCGGAGATCATGTCGTTTCATCCCCAGTGAAGACAGGTATTTTTCAGCATGTGGCGAGGACGGACGGAAGAAAGCGCCCCGGTAAGTAGGTGTCGTTAAGCAAATGCCTGCTGAGAGACATACTTTAGTAGACCACCGAGCATGCCTGTGTAGTGCGTGTGGTAATGGGTGATACAACTTGAAGCACCTGACTTAATGTATTTTAGTTTAGAATTTTCGGTAGTGGAACTACACAGTGTAATTGAAGTGTATAATCGAATATGGTGATGGTGTGTGTAGTAAAGATGGTGATGGTGTGTGTGTGTAAAGATGGTGATGGTGTGTGTGTGGTGAAGATGAGTGGTATTATTGTAGTAAAGATGAGTGATAAGGTGTGTGTAGTAAAGATGGTGATGGTGAAAATTTGAATGTTTGATGGTGTGTGTAGTACAGATGGTGATGGTGTGTGTGGTAGAAGATGGTGATGGTGTGTGTGGTAGGGTGGTGGTGTGAAGATGGTGATGGTGTGTGTGTAGTAAAGAGATGGTGGGTATGGTTGACTGACAATGCAAAGTGTTTGGTGGTGTGTTAAGTGAGAGATGGTGATGGGTGTTATTATTGTGAGTGAAGAGATGTTGATGGTGTGTTGGTGAAGATGGTGATGGTGTGTGTAGTAAAAGATGGTGATGGTGTGTGTGCTAAAGATGGTGATGGTGTGTGTATTAAGATGGTGATGGTGTGTGTGGTAAAGATGTTGATGGTGTGTGTGTAGTAAAGATGGTGATGGTGTGTGTAGTGAAGATGTTTGATGGTGTGTGTGTAGTGAAGATGGTGATGGTGTGTGTAGTGAAGATGGTGATGGTGTGTGTGTAGTGAAGATGGTGGTGTGTGTGGTAAAGATGGTGATGGTGTGTGTGGTGAAGATGGGCGTGTGTGTGGCCAAGATGTTGGTGGTGTGTAAGATGGTGGGTGTGTGTAGTAGAGATGGCGATGGTGGTGTGTAGTGTGAAGATGCTGATGGTGTGTGTGGTGGGGTGGTGTGTGGTGAGAGATGGTGGTGTGTGTAGGATGGTGGGTGTGTGGTGGAGATGGGTGGTGTGTGTGGTGGGATGTTGATGGTGTGTGTGTGAGATGGTGATGGTGTGTGGTGTGTGTGAGATGTTGATGGTGTGTGGTGGGGATGTTGATGGTGTGTGTGAGTGAAGATGTTGATGGTGTATGTAGTAAAGATGTTGATGGTGTGTGAGAGATGGTGGTGTGTGTAGTAAGATGTTGATGGTGCTGTAGTAAGATGGTGATGGTGTGTGTAATTGAAGATGGTGATGGTGTGTGTATTAAAGATGGTGATGGTGTGTGGGGGTGGGTGATGGTGTATTGTGTGGGGATGGTGGTGTGTGTGGTGAAGATGGTGATGAATTGTGTGTGGTAGAGATGGTGGTTGACTGATGGTGGGATGGTGGTGTGTGTGGTGGTGGTGGAGTGGTGTGTGTGGTGGAATGGTCTTCCATCTAAAAACGTTAAAAGATTTGTTTTTGTGTGGGTTTGTTGCATTACCGTATAGAATGGTGTGTTACGTGTTCTAAAATGTATAGTTTGTCTCTCTTTCTGTGAGGATGTTCAGAAACTGAAAATCCAAGAATTACATGTTTGACTCGAGTTCGTCTCTTCTGTCACAAATCCTGCTGAATCCGAGGAGAGTCTGAGGAGGGTCTGTCAGATGATTCCTCGTAACTTAAGATCTTAGACACATATACCTGGCAACTTAGGCTAAAACACAGGAAAATATCCAAAATGGCATCTAGGTTACACTGAGACTCTACCTTAACTAGATACGTTCATTTAGCACCAGTTAGGGGACAAAATTACCTGGCATTATTTTTTGTATCTCTTAATTATGTTGATCTTGTTATTTAATTAAATTTGTATTGATTTTCTTAATTGTGTTTTTATTTGTGTTTTAGGTACGTTGTGGACCAGGTCAGAGAGGTCAAGGTGGGTCATGACAGGTCAATCTTTCAAGAAGAGGCGCCGGAGCACGTCACACTCGTTCTCCCCTTTCTGACAAACATCAACACCCCAAAAATCAATCCCATTTCCTTCCTTTGCTTTGTTTCCTCTCTCTCTCTCTCTCCTCTCCTCTCCTCTCTCTCTCTCTCCTCTCTCTCCTCCTCTCTCTCTCTCTCTCTCTCTCTCTCTTCATGTACCAATTTTGTGTATCCCATCCTGCTGTCTGCAACATAGCCTGTCTGTCTGTGCCAAATTGTGTCGTAAATGACTGTCAAGCTTAAAAAGAAACTTATTACAAAGACACCACTTGACTGGCTAATGACTGACTGTTCTGTAGCCTCAGCTAAATGCACCACCAGTCACCTAACCCTTACCTAAATATTAGTCAAGAATCCTGACTGAGCACATCACTCCTCAGGTTTTAGTGTGCAGTTTTAATGCAGTTGTGTCTCAATTTGGGTAGCAAAGTACAGTTAAGTGCAACAGTTAATGACATTAATAACTTCTACAAAATGGAACAAGGTGTCAGTTAAGTACATTAATTACAAAGTACAGGAGTGTGAAAGTATTAGTTTTATACTTTTAAAGGAACGTAGACGAAGAAAAATGGAAAAAGTCGTAAACCTTCGTAATATTATACAAATTCATTTATTTTTTGTATATAATCTAATTCGGAAGCTTAAAAAAAAATCCGTTCGGGTTTTTTTACTCAACCATAAAAAAAAATCGTATAATTAACATAATGTCATCAGCAGCGTGAGAAAAATAATGGTATTGTGATAAATTTAGTTATCATAAATTTATTTAATGACCAGGGAAGTAGAATAATCTCATTGACTTGAATAATTTGAAGATTTACTTATAATTGAGGATAATTATGTCTTTAGATATGTAAAGAAGTAAGCTTATGTGTTTGATGACTTAACCTAATATGACACCTTCAAGTCTCAGACTAAACAACTAGACAAACTTTTTCTAATATTCCCAAGGTGTTTCTAGACCAGATGTGTATGGCATCAGCAGGTAAACAGGCCAATGAATTAACAATCAAGAGAAGAATGAAAATAATAAAATATATAATTATAAAGGCCATAAATGAAGAAATTATAGATACATGTAATTATATATTGATAACAGATAAGATATTATTTGGAGATAAAGCACAGTAGGAATTAAAAGCCGTTAATTATAATCAATTAAAATTATAAATAACTATAAAGTCTTTTTAAAAAATGCGTTGACTAAATATTATTGGGGCGTCCTCACAAAACAAAACAAAAGATGACAAATAAAAGAAAATAAAAGAAATACGAAAAAAGAAGCAGAATATTGGCAGGTGACGTTAATGAAAACCACAAAAATTATTGGAACCTGATCAGGTGGAGGAGTAATTAACCGAGGGTACATTATTCCATATTATTAATCAGATTATTAGATGGTTTGGATACCTGACTGGGCTATAATTACTGTTATTGAGAGGTGATAAGAGTGTGAGGATGTTTACCTGTTGGCCATGGGAGTGGGAGGAATTGTAGTGAGGTGAGAGGAGTGATGAATGAGTGTGGTTGTGAGGAAATACAATAACATTACCAGGTGTATTTTATTCGTTTATTAATGCAATACAATTAAGAACTCAGTATAGGTACAGATAGGTCCATTCTTCATGATCTTCATATCGTTCATCAGTCACTTCCTCATCTTCATATCGTTCATCAGTCACTTCCTCAGCCTCGAGCATCAGCCCGTGGAGGAGGCTGCTGTCAATGACTATAGTGAGCTCCTCAGTCTCATCTTGACGAACGTCCACTTGCTCGACCTTTTCTTCGTCTACATGCACAGCCACTTCCTCGGCTACATCCCTGGATTTTATTGCTTGCAAGACTATCGGTTGGACCTCCTCGCGTTCTTTTCGGGCAATCTTTCGGGGTTTTTGTTTGGGTTAATCGGGATCTCTCCTTTTACGGCAGCGGGTAACCGGGTGGACGGTGGTATACTTGCTGTCCTCAGTCCAAGAAAACCCACTGTAACAATACCGCTGTTTGTAGCCGGGGCCATAGGTTTTAATTTTGATCCCCGAGTGGCAAAAGTGGTGACCGATACAGAGTGTCTTGGCCATGGGTAAGTTGGACTTGACGGCGAAGGTTAAATAACCTTCAAATAGGTCGTCTCGGAGGATCATGTCGTTTTCATCCCCAGTGAAGACAAGGTATTTTTCAACGTAGGCGAGGACGGACGAGCGCCCCGAGTAGGGGTAGGTGTCGTTAATAAATGCCTGCAGAGACATACTTTAGTGAGACACCAAACGTAGCCTGTGTAGTGCGTGTGGTAATGGGTGATACAACTTGAAACTTGCCTGACTTAATGTATTTTGGTTGGAATTTTCGGTAGTGGAACTAGTGTAGTGAAGTGTATAGTGAATATGGTGATGGTGTGTGTAGTAAAGATGGTGATGGTGTGTGTGTAGTAAAGATGGTGATGGTGTGTGTAGTGAAGATGGTGATGGTGTGTGTAGTAAAGATGGTGATGGTGTGTGTAGTAAAGATGGTGATGGTGTGTGTAGTGAAGATGTTGATGGTGTGTGTAGTACAGATGGTGATGGTGTGTGTAGTGAAGATGGTGATGGTGTGTGTAGTGAAGATGGTGATGGTGTGTATAGTGAAGATGGTGATGGTGTGTGTAGTAAGATGGTGATGGTGTGTGTAGTGAAGATGGTGATGGTGTGTGTAGTAAAGATGGTGATGGTGTGTGTAGTGAAGATGGTGATGGTGTGTGTGGTGAAGATGAGTGAAGATGGTGATGGTGTGTGTAGTAAAGATGTTGAGGTGTGTGTGTAGTGAAGATGGTGATGGTGTGTGTAGTGAAGATGTTGATGGTGTGTGTAGTGAAGATGGTGATGGTGTGTGTAGTGAAGATGATGGTGATGGTGTGTGTAGTGAAGATGGTGATGGTGTGTGTAGTGAAGATGGTGATGGTGTGTGTAGTGAAGATGGTGATGGTGTGTGTAGTGAAGATGGTGATGGTGTGTGTAGTGAAGATGTGATGGTGTGTGTAGTGAAGATGTTGATGGTGTGTGTAGTGAAGATGGTGATGGTGTGTGTAGTAAAGATGGTGATGGTGTGTGTAGTGAAGATGGTGATGGTGTGTGTAGTAAAGATGTTGATGGTGTGTGTAGTGAAGATGGTGATGGTGTGTGTAGTGAAGATGGTGATGGTGTGTGTAGTGAAGATGTTGATGGTGTGTGTAGTGACGATGTTGATGGTGTGTGTAGTGAAGATGTTGATGGTGTGTGTAGTAAAGATGTTGATGGTGTGTGTAGTGAAGATGGTGATGGTGTGTGTAGTAAAGATGTTGATGGTGTGTGTAGTAAAGATGGTGATGGTGTGTGTAGTGAAGATGGTGATGGTGTGTGTAGTAAAGATGGTGATGGTGTGTGTAGTGAAGATGGTGATGGTGTGTGTAGTAAAGATGGTGATGGTGTGTGTAGTGAAGATGGTGATGGTGTGATGGTGAGTAGTGAAGATGGTGATGGTGTGTGTAGTGAAGATGGTGATGGTGTGTGTAGTGGATGGATGGTGTGTGTAGTGAAGATGGTGATGGTGTGTGTAGTAAAGATGGTGATGGTGTGTGTAGTGAAGATGGTGATGGTGTGTGTAGTGAAGATGGTGATGGTGTGTGTAGTAAAGATGTTCATAATAATGTACACTTCCATCTCTTCGTCTTTTACGATATTCAAAAACTTCGTTAAGAATAATAATATTTCTCTATTTTTTTTTACTTTCGAAAGAATTTGTTTTTTTGTGTGGGTTTTGTTGCGTTACCGTATGAAATGGTGTGTTACGTGTTCTAATAATGTATAGTTTTGTCTCTCTTTCCTGTGAGATATTCGAAAACTTCACAAAGAAAAATATCGTCCAAAAATTTGGAAAAATGTTTGTGTTTGACTCGAGTTCGTCTCTTCTGTCACAAATCCCTGCTGATCCGAGAGTCTGAGAGGGCCGTAAGATGATTATTCCTCGTAACTTAAGATCTTAGACACATATACCTGGCTGACTTAGGCTAAAACACAAGGGAAGATATCCAAAATGGCATCTAGGTTACACTGAGACTCTACCTTAACTAGATACGTTCATTTAGCACCAGTTAGGGGACAAAATTTACCTGGCATTATTTTTTTGTATCTCTTAATTATGTTGATCTTGTTATTTAATTACCAGGTCATGAGAGGTCAAGGTGAATTCATGGAGGTCAATGTAAGAGAGAGAGAGCACTTGGGCACAAAAAGTACACACTCGTTCTCCTTGGCAAACATCAACACCTCAAAAATCAATCCATTTCCTTCCCTTCTTGTTCCTCTCTCTCTCTCTCTCTCTCTCTCTCCTCTCTCCTACTCTCTTCTCTCTCTCTCTTCAATGGCTGCCCAGTTACAATGTATCCATCTGTCTATGCCATACTGGCTCCTGGCTGTCTGTCTGTCAGTCTGTCTGTCTGTCTGTCTGTGCAAGTCTAGGTAAATAAGTAAATGACTGTCAACTTAAAAACTTATTACAAAGACACCACTTGACTGACCTGGCTGGCCCCAGGCTGTTCTGTGCCCAGCCTCAGCTAGCAACTTTTTTCAGTCCTATGCCCTTACCTAGTGTGGTCAAGAGATCACCTGACTTTTGGGCACATCCACTCCTCCCAGTTTCTGATCATGCAGTTTTTAATGCAGTTGTGTCTCTCAATTTGGGTGACAAGTACAGTTAAGTGCAACAGTTAATGACAGTATTAACCACAAAAATAGTTAAGGTGTCAGTTAAATTGCATTATTTAAAGTACAGGAGTGTAGAAAAGTATTAGTTTTTATACTTTTAAGGCGTAGACGAAGAAAATGGAAAAAGTCGTAAACCTTCGTAATATTATACAAATTCATATATTTTATCATAATCTAATTCGGAAGCTTAAAAAATCCGTTCAGGTTTTTTCACATAACCCATAAAAAAAATCGTATAATTAACATAATGTCATCAGCAGCGTGAAAAATAATAATATTGTTGTGGTAGTAATTTAAGATTATCATAATTATTATTAGCCAGGAAGTAGAATAATCTGTTGACTTAGCGTTAATTTGAAGATTTGCTTATGGTGGGATAATTATGTCTTTTGAATTATGTAAAGTAGCTTATGTGTTTGGTAACCTAACCTAATGTAACCTTACTTAAATCAAACCTAACCTAACTAGACAAACTTTTTCTCGTGTTCAAAAGGTTTCTAGACCAGGTGTGTGTGACGTCAGCAGGTAAACAGGCCAATGAATTAACAGATAAAGAGAAGATAAAGAAAATAATAAATATATAATTATAAAGGAGATACATAAATAAGAAGAAATTATAGATACGTAACAATTATATATTGATAACAGATAGATATTATTTGGAGATAACTGCAAGGAATTAAATAGAGTAATTATAATCGAATTAAAATTATAAATAACTATAAAGTACTTTTAAAAAATGCGTTGACTAAATATTATTGGAACGTCCCTCTAAAACAAAACAAAAGATGACGTAAATAAAAATAAAAAGCGGGAAAAAATAAGAATATTGGCAGGTGACGTTAATGAAAACCACAAAATTGATGAGACTGATCCAGGTGGGAAGGTAATTAACCAAAGGTACATTCATTATGTATTAAATAGATTAATTAAGATGGTTTGGATGCCTGACTGGGCTATAATTACTGTTGTGAGAGGTGATAAAATTAGAGGATGTTTACCTGTTGGCCATGAATGGGAGTGGGAGGGGGTGGTGAGGGTGAGAGGAGTGATGAATGAGTGTGGTTGTAGAGAAAATACAATTACATTACCAGGTGTATTTTATTCGTTTTATTAATGCAATACAATTAAGAACTCCGAGTATAGTACAGATAGGTCCATTCTTCATGATCTTCATATCGTTCATCAATTGCTTCTCCATCTTCCTTATCGTTCTGATCACTTCCCTCAGCCTCGAGCATCAATCGTCGTGGAGGGAGGCTGCTGTCAGCTGACTATAGTGAGCTCAGTCTCATCTTGACGCACGTCCACTTGCTCGACCTTTTCTTCGTCTACATGCACAACCTCTTCCTCAGCTACATCCTGGATTTTTATTGCTTGCAAGACTATCAGTTTAGGGCCTTTTGCCTCGCGTTCTTTTCCGGGCAATCTTTCAGGGGTTTTGTTTGGGTTAATCCGGGATCTCTCCTTTTACGGCCGCAGGTAACCAGGTGGACGATGGTATACTTACTGTCCTCAGTCGAAAACCCACTGTAACAATACCGCGTGTTGTAGCGAGGCCATGGGGATTTCAATTTTGATCCCCGAGTGGCAAAAGTGGTGACCATTACAGAGTGTCTTGTGCATGGGTAAGTTGGACTTAACGGCGAGTTAAATAACCTTCAAATAAGGTCGTCGGAGGATCATGTCGTTTCATCCCCAGTGAAGACAAGGTATTTTCAACGTAGGAGAGAGACGGACGAGCGCCCCAGTAAAGAGTGAGTGTCGTTAATAAATACCTGCAAGAGACATACTTTAGTGAGACGCAAGCATGGCCTTACCAATAGTGCGTGTGGTAATGGGTGATACAACGAAACTTGCCTGACTTAATGTATTTTTGGTTGGAATTTTCCGGAAGTGGAACTGGTGTAGTGAAGTGTATAGTGAATATGGTGATGGTGTTATTAATAGTAAAGATGGTGATGGTGTGCTGTAGTAAAAAGTATAATTTTGAGTGGTGTGTGTAGTGAAGATGGTGATGGTGTGTGTAGTGAAGATGGTGATGGTGTGTGTAATAAAGATGGGTGATGGTGGTATTTAGTGGTGGTGATGGTGTGTTATAAAGATGGTGATGGTGTGTGTAGTGAAGATGGTGATGGTGTGTGTAGTGAAGATGGTGATGGTGTGTGTAAAGATGTTGGAGGGTGTGTGTAGTGAAGATGTGTTGATGGTGTGTGTGGTGAATGTTGATGGTGTGTGTGTAGTGAAGATGGTGATGGTGTGTGTGGTGAGATGTTTGATGATTGTTGTGTAGTGGGAGATGGTGATGGTGCGTGTGTTATTGAAGATAGTGATGGTGTGTGTAGTGAAGATGGTGATGGTGTGTATAGTAAAGATGTTTGATGGTGTTTATTCAATAGTGAAGTGTTGATTATTGTGTTGTAGTGAAGATGGTGATGGTGTTATTGAGTGGAAGATGGTGATGGTGTGTAGTAAAGATGGTGATGGTGTGTGTAGTGAAGATGGTGATGGTGGTATGTAGTGAAGATGGTTATGGTGTGTGTGTAGTAAAGATGTTGATGGTGTGTGTAGTGAAGATGGTGATGGTGTGTGTGTGTGAGATGGTGATGATGGTGTGTGTAGTGAAGATGGTGATGGTGGTGTGTAGTAAAGATGTTGATGGTGTGTGTAGTGAACATGGTGATGGTGTTATTGTGTAGTGAAGATGGTGATGGTGTGTGTAGTGAAGATGTTGATGGTGTGTGTAGTGAAGATGTTGATGGTGTGTATAGTGAAGATGTTGATGAACATTATTAGCCGTAGATGTTGATGGTGTGTGTAGTGAAGATGGTGATGGTGTGTGTAGTAAAGATGTTGATGGTGTGTAGTAAAGATGGTGATGGTGTGTACTGAGATGGTGATGGTGTGTGTATTAAAAATGGTGATGGTTATTATTGTAGTGAAGATGGTAATGGTGTGTGTATTAAAGATGGTGATGGTGTGTGTAGAAGATGGTGATGGTGTGTGTAGTAAAGATGGTGATGGTGTGTGTAGTGAAGATGGTGATGGTGTGTGTGGTGAAGATGGTGATGGTGTGTGTGGTGATGATGGTGATGGTGTGTGTAGTGAAGATGTTCATAATAATGTACACTTCCATCTTCGTCTTTTAAGATATTCAAAAGCACCGTTAAGAATAATAATATTTCTCTATTTTTTACTTTCGAAAAAAGAATTTGTTTTTGTGTGGGTTTTGTTTGCGTTACCGTATATGGAAATGGTGTGTTACGTGTTCCTAATAATGTATAGTTTTGTCTCTCTTTCCTGTGAGATGTTCAGAAAACTTCACAAGAAAAATATCGTCAAAAATTTGGAAAAATTTTTGTATGTTTGACTCAGTTCGTCTCTTCTTAATGCAAATCCTGCTGATCCGAGAGTCTGAGAGGGGCCGTAAGAATGATTGTTCCTCGTGACTTCCAAGATCTTAGACACATATACCTGGCTGACTTAGGCTAAACAGGAAAATCCAAAATGGCATCTAGGTTACTGAGACTCTATTAACTAGATACGTTCATTTAGCACCAGTTAGGGGACAAAATTTACCTGGCATTATTTTTTTGTATCTCTTAATTATGTTGATCTTATTAATTTTAATTACCAGGTCATGAGAGGTCAAGGTGGGTCATGACAGGTCAATGTAAGAGAGAGAGAGAGAGAGTGAAGGCGCCCGGGCCACGTCACACTCGTTCTCCTTGACAACATCAACACCTCCAGGAAATCAATCCCCGTTTCCTTCCTTCTTGTTTCTCTCTCTCTCTCTCTCTCTCTCTCTCTCTCCTCCTCTCTCTCCTCCTCTCTCTCTCTCCTCTCTTCATGTCCACCAAGTCCCCGTGTATCCATCCTGTCTGTCTGTCTGTCTGTCTGTCTGTCAGTCACTGTCTGTCCTGTCCTGTCTGTGCAAGTGAGAGTAAAAATAAAAGTAAATGAGCTGTCCTTAAAAACTATTGCAAAGACACCATGGGCTATTTTGGCTGACGTGCCAGCCTCCAGCTAACTGGCACCACGTCACTAACCCTTACCTAGTGTGGTCAGATCACCTGACTAAGGCATCCTCACCTCCAGTCATGCAGTTTTAATGCAGTTATTAGTCTCGAATTTTGGGTGAGCAAAGTACGAGTTAAGGTGCAACGGATTAATGACGAAGTATTAACCCACGAAATAGTTAAGGTGTCAGTTAAGTACATTAATTACCAAAAGTACAGGGTGTGAAAAGTATTGGTTTTATGCTTTTTTAGGAGCCGTAGACGAAGAAAATGGAAAAAGTCGTAAACCTTCGTAATATTATACAAGATTCATATATTTTTTATCATAATCCTAATTCAGAGCTTAAAAAATCTGTTCGGGTTTTTCACATAACCCATAAAAAAATCGTATAATTAACATAATGTCATCAGCAGCGTGAGAAAAATAATGTTGTTTGTGGTGATAATTTAAGATTATCATAATTATTGTAATGAGAGATAGAATAATCTATTGACTTGAATAATTTGAAGATTTGCTTATAATTGGGATAATTATGTCTTTAGATTATGCTAAAGTAAGCTTATGTGTTTGGTAACCTAACCTAATGTAACCTTACTTAAATCAAACCTAACCCTAACCTAGACAAACTTTTCTCGTGTTCAAGGTGTTCTAGACCAGGTGTGTGTGACGTCAGCAGGTAAACAGGCCAATGAATTAACGAATAAAGAAGATAAAGAAAGGAAATAATAAATATATAATTATAAAAAGATACATAAATGAAGAAATTATAGATACATGTAATTATATATTGATAACAGATAGATATTATTTGGAGATAAGCACCGTAGGAATTAAATAGGTAATTATAATCAATTAAAATTATAAATAACTATAAAAGTCTTTTAAAATGCGTTGACTAAATATTATTGGAACGTCCTCACAAAAAACAAAACAAAGATGACGTAAATAAAAAAGAAATAAAAGAAATAGGAAAAAATAAGAATATTGGCAGGTGGCGTTAATAGAAAACCACAAAAAATTATTGGAACCTTACAGAATCCAGGTGGGAGAATAATTAACCGGGAGTACATTCATTATGTGTTAAATAGATTAATTAAGATGGTTTGGATGCCTGAAGCTGAGCTATAATTGCAAGCTGGCAGAGTGATAAGAGTGTAGAGGATGTTTACCTGTTGGCCATGAGTGGGAGTGGGAGGGTGGTGAGGTGAGAGGAGTGATGAATGAGTGTGGTTGTGAAAATACAATTACATTACAGGTGTATTTTGTTCGTTTATTAATGCAATACAATTAAAGAACTCAGTATAAGGTACAGATAGGTCCATTCTTCGCCCAGTCTTCATGTCGTATCATTCCTTCCTCATCTTCATATCGTTCACCAGTCACTTCTCAGCCTCGAGCATCAGCCTTGCGTGGAGGAAACACTGTCAATGACTCGCCATTTGAAGGCTCGATACCACATCTTGACATCACTTATCGTACCTTCGTCTACATACATCTCTTCCTCGGCGCTACATCCTGGATTTTATTGCTTTGAGCTTCCTCGGTTGGACCTCCTCGCGTTCTTTTCGGGCAATCTTTCGAAGGGTTTTGTTTGGGTTAATCAGGATCTCTCCTTTTACGGCCATGGTAGCCGGGTGGACGATCATTCCTTGCTGTCCTCAGTCCAAGAAAAGAAACCACTTTCTTAACAATACCGCTGTTTGTAGCGGGGGCCATAGGATTTTAATTTTGATCCCCAGTGGCAAAGTGGTGACCGATACAGAGTGTCTTGGCCATGGAGTAAGTTGGACTGACAGCGAAAGGTTAAATAACCTTCAAATAAATCTCGGAGATCATGTCGTTTTTCCATCACAGTGAAGACAAAGGTATTTTTCAACGTAAGGAAGGCGGACGAGCTTTTGGTAGGGAACAGGTGTCGTTAATAAATGCCGAGAGACATACTTTAGTGAGACACCAAACGTAGCCTGTGTGAATTGCGCATGTGGTAATGGGTGATACAACGTGACTTGCCTGACTTAATGATGTATTTTGGTTGGAATTTTCGGAAGTGGAACTAGTGTAGTGAAATTAATATAGTGAATATGGTGATGGTGTGTGTAGTAAAGATGGTGATGCAGTGTGTGTGTAGTAAAGGCAGTGATGGTGTGTGTAGTGAAGATGGTGATGGTGTGTGTAATAAAGATGGTGATGGTGTGTGCTTAGAAGATGGGTGATGGTGTGTGTAAAGATGGTGATGGTGCCAGTATTAGTGAAGATGGTGAGTGGTGTGTGTAATAAGATGGTGATGGTTATTGTGGTGGTGAAGGTGGTGGTGTGTGTGGTAAAGATGTTTGGAGGTGTGTGTAGTGAAGATGGTGATGGTGTGTGTAGTGAAGATGTTGATGGTGTGTGTAGTGAAGATGGTGATGGTGTGTAGTGAAGATGTTGATGGTTGTGTGTGGTAGAAGATGTTGATGGTGGTATTGTAGTGAAGATGGTGATGGTGTTAATGTAGTGAAGATGTTGATGGTGTTATTATGTGGTGAAGATGGTGATGGTGTATGTTGTGAAGATGGTGATGGTGTGTGTAGTGAAGAATGGTGATGGTGTGTGTGTGAGTGAGAGATGGTGATGGTGTGTATAGTAAAGATGTTGATGGTGTGAAATGGTGAAGATGTTGATGGTGTGTGTAGTGAAGATGGTGATGGTGTGTGTAGTGAAGATGGTGATGGTGTGTGTAGTAAAGATGGTGATGGTGTGTGTGAGTGAAGATGGTGATGGTGTGTGTGGTGAAGATGGTGATGGTGTGTGTGTCAAAGATGTTGATGGTGTGTGTAGTGAGAGATGTGGTGATGGTGTGTGTAGTAAAGATGGTGATGGTGTGTGGTGAGATGGTGATGGTGTGTGTAGTAAAGATGTTGATGGTTATTATTGTTAGCAGTGAAGATGATGATGGTGTGTGTGAAAGTGAGAGACAGGAATTTGAGTGGGGTGTGTGTGGTGAAGATGTTGATGGTGTGTGTGAGTGAAGATGTTGATGGTGTGTGTGGTAAGATGGTGATGGTGTTATTGTAGTAAAGATGGTGATGGTGTTATTAGTAGTGAGATGGTGATGGTGTGTGTAATAAAGATGGTGATGATGGTGTGTGTAGTGAGAGATGGTGATGGTGTGTATGGCAAGATGGTGATGGTTGGTGTGTAGTGAAGATGGTGATGGTGTGTGTAATAAAGATGGTGATGGTGTGTGTAGTGAAGATGGTGATGGTGTGTGTAGTGAGAGGGATGGTGATGGTGTGTGTAGTAAAGATGTTGGAGTATTGGTGTAGTGAAGATGGTGAGTGGTGTGTGTGAGCGAGATGTTGATGGTGTGTGTGTGAAGATGGTGATGAATTGGTATTATGGTGAAGATGTTGATGGTGTGTGTGAGTAGAGATGGTGATGAATTGTGTGTGGTGAAGATGTTGATGGTGTGTGGTGAAGATGGTGATGAACATATTTGTGAAGATGGTGATGGTATGTGTAGTGAAGATAGTGATGGATGTGTGTAGTGAAGATGGTGATGGTGTGTATAGTAAGATGTTGATGGTGTGTGTAGTGAAGATGTTGATGGTGGTGTGTGTAGTGAAGATGGTGATGGTGTGTGTAGTGAAGATGGTGATGGTGTGTGTAAAGATGGTGATGGTGTGTGTGTGGTGAAGATGGTGATGGTGTGTGTAGTGAAGATGGTGATGGTGTGTGTAGTAAGAATGCTTGATGGTGTGTGTAGTGAAGATGGTGATGGTGTGTGTGGTAAAGATGGTGATGGTGTGTGTAGTGAAGATGGTGTGTGGTAAAGATGCTGATGGTGTGTGTAGTGAAGATGTTGATGGTGTGTGTAGTGAAGATGGTGATGGTGTGTGTAGTAAAGATGGTGATGGTGTGTGTAGTGAAGATGGTGATGGTGTGTGTAGTAAAGATGTTGATGGTGTGTGTAGTGAAGATGGTGATGGTGTGTGTAGTGAAGATGGTGATGGTGTGTGTAGTGAAGATGGTGATGGTGTGTGTAGTGAAGATGGTGATGGTGTGTGTAGTAAAGATGGTGATGGTGTGTGTAGTGAAGATGGTGATGGTGTGTGTAGTGAAGATGGTGATGGTGTGTGTAGTGAAGATGGTGATGGTGTGTGTAGTGAAGATGTTCATAATAATGTACACTTCCATCTCTTCGTCTTTTACGATATTCAAAAACTTCGTTAAGAATAATAATATTTCTCTATTTTTTTTTACTTTCGAAAGAATTTGTTTTTTTATTAGTAAGGTTTTTGTTGCATTACCGTATGAAATGGTGTATTACGTGTTCCTAATAATGTATAATTTTGTCTCCTGTAAAGGATATTCGAAAACTTCACAAGAAGAAAAATATCGTCCAAAATTTGGAGAAAATGTTTGTGATTGACTCAGAGTTCGTCTCTTCTGTCACAAATCCCTGCTGATCCGAGAGTCTGAAGGGTCGTAAGATGATTATTCCTCGTAACTTAAGATCTTAGACACATATACCTGGCTGACTTAGGCTAAAACACAAGGGAAAATATCCAAAATGGCATCTAGGTTACACTGAGACTCTACCTTAACTAGATACGTTCATTTAGCACCAGTTAGGGGACAAAATTTACCTGGCATTATTTTTTTGTATCTCTTAATTATGTTGATCTTGTTATTTAATTACCAGGTCATGAGAGGTCAAGGTGGGTCATGACAGGTCAATGTAAGAGAGAGAGAGAGAGAGAGAGAGCGCCCGGAGCTTCACGTCACACTCGTTCTCACTTGACAAACATCAACACCTCAAAAATCAATCCCATTTCCTTCCTTCTTGTTTCCTCTCTCTCTCTCTCTCTCTCTCTCTCTCTCTCTCTCTCTCTCTCTCTCTCTCTCTCTCTCTCTTCATGTACCAATTTTGTGTATCCATTTGTCTGTCTGTCTGTCTGTCTGTCTGTCTGTCTGTCTGTCTGTGCAAGTGAGTAAATAAGTAAATGACTGTCAACAAAAAACTTATTACAAAGACACCACTTGACTGACTAGCTGACTGACTGTTCTGTGCCAGCCTCAGCTAACTGGCACCACCAGTCACTAACCCTTACCTAGTGTGGTCGAGATCACCTGACTGGGCACATCCACTCACCTCCCGGTTTACACAGTCATGCAGTTTTTAATGCAGTTGTGTCTCAATTTGGGTGACAAGTACAGTTAAGTGCAACAGTTAATGACAGTATTAACCCACAAAATAGTTAAGGTGTCAGTTAAGTACATTAATTACAAAGTACAGGAGTGTAGAAAAGTATTAGTTTTATACTTTTAAAGACGTAGACGAAGAAAAATGGAAAAAGTCGTAAACCTTCGTAATATTATACAAATTCATTTATTTTTATCATAATCTAATTCGGAAGCTTAAAAAAATCCGTTCGGGTTTTTTTTTCACATAACCCATAAAAAAAATCGTATAATTAACATAATGTCATCAGCAGCGTGAGAAAAATAATGTTGTTTGTGGTGATAATTTAAGATTATCATAATTATTGTGGCCAGGGAAGTAGAATAATCTGTTGACTTGAATAATTTGAAGATTTGTTTATGGTGGGATAATTATGTCTTTTAGATTATGTAAAGTAAGCTTATGTGTTTGGTAACCTAACCTAATGTAACCTTACTTAAATCAAACCTAACCTAACCTAGACAAACTTTTTTCTCGTGTTCAAGGTGTTTCTAGACCAGGTGTGTGTGACGTCAGCAGGTAAACAGGCCAATGAATTAACGAATAAAGAGAAGATAAAGAGAAAATAATAAATATATAATTATAAAGATACATAAATGAAGAAATTATAGATACATGTAATTATATATTGATAACAGATAGATATTATTTGAAGATAAACACCGTAGGAATTAAATAGGTAATTATAATCAATTAAAATTATAAATAACTATAAAGTCTTTTAAAAAATGCGTTGACTAAATATTATTGGAACGTCCCTCACAAAACAAAACAAAAGATGACGTAAATAAAGAAAATAAAAGAAATAGGAAAAAATAAGAATATTGGCAGGTGACGTTAATAGAAAACCACCAAAAATTATTGGAACCTGATCCAGGTGGGAGGGTAATTAACCGAGGTACATTCATTATGTGTTAAATAGATTAATTAAGATGGTTTGGATGCCTGACTGGGCTATAATTACTGTTGTGAGAGGTGATAAGAGTGTAGAGGATGTTTACCTGTTGGCCATGAGTGGGAGTGGGAGGGGTGGTGAGGGTGAGAGGGAGTGATGAATGAGTGTGGTTGTGAGGAAATACAATTACATTACCAGGTGTATTTTATTCGTTTATTAATGCAATACAATTAAGAACTCAGTATAGGTACAGATAGGTCCATTCTTCATGATCTTCATATCGTTCATCAGTCACTTCCTCATCTTCATATCGTTCACCAGTCACTTCCTCAGCCTCGAGCATCAGCCCGTGGAGGAGGCTGCTGTCAATGACTATAGTGAGCTCCTCAGTCTCATCTTGACGCACGTCCACTTGCTCGACCTTTTCTTCGTCTACATGCACAGCCACTTCCTCGGCTACATCCCTGGATTTTATTGCTTGCAAGACTATCGGTTGGACCTCCTCGCGTTCTTTTCGGGCAATCTTTCGGGGTTTTTGTTTGGGTTACTCGGGATCTCTCCTTTTACGGCCGCGGGTAACCGGGTGGACGGTGGTATACTTGCTGTCCTCAGTCCAAGAAAACCCACTGTAACAATACCGCTGTTTGTAGCCGGGGCCATAGGTTTTAATTTTGATCCCCGAGTGGCAAAAGTGGTGACCGATACAGAGTGTCTTGGCCATGGGTAAGTTGGACTTGACGGCGAAGGTTAAATAACCTTCAAATAGGTCGTCTCGGAGGATCATGTCGTTTTCATCCCTAGTGAAGACAAGGTATTTTTCAACGTAGGAGAGGACGGACGAGCGCCCCGAGTAGGGGTAGGTGTCGTTAATAAATGCCTGCAGAGACATACTTTAGTGAGACACCAAACGTAGCCTGTGTAGTGCGTGTGGTAATGGGTGATACAACTTGAAACTTGCCTGACTTAATGTATTTTGGTTGGAATTTTCGGTAGTGGAACTAGTGTAGTGAAGTGTATAGTGAATATGGTGATGGTGTGTGTAGTAAAGATGGTGATGGTGTGTGTGTAGTAAAGATGGTGATGGTGTGTGTAGTAAAGATGGTGATGGTGTGTGTAGTGAAGATGGTGATGGTGTGTGTAGTAACGATGGTGATGGTGTGTGTAGTGAAGATGGTAATGGTGTGTGTAATAAAGATGGTGATGGTGTGTGTAGTGAAGATGGTGATGGTGTGTGTAATAAAGATGGTGATGGTGTGTGTAGTGAAGATGGTGATGGTGTGTGTAGTAGATGGTGATGGTGTGTGTAGTAAAGATGTTGATGGTGTGTGTAGTGAAGATGGTGATGGTGTGTGTAGTGAAGATGGTGATGGTGTGTGTAGTAAAGATGTTGGGTGTGTGTGGTGAGATGGTGATGTGTGTAGTGAAGATGTTGATGGTGTGTGTAGTGAAGATGGTGATGGTGTGTGTAGTGAAGATGTTGATGGTGTGTGTAGTGAAGATGGTGATGGTGTATGTTGTGAAGATGGTGATGGTGTGTGTAGTGAAGATAGTGATGGTGTGTGTAGTGAAGATGGTGATGGTGTGTATAGTAAAGATGTTGATGGTGTGTGTAGTGAAGATGTTGATGGTGTGTGTAGTGAAGATGGTGATGGTGTGTGTAGTGAAGATGGTGATGGTGTGTGTAGTAAAGATGGTGATGGTGTGTGTAGTGAAGATGGTGATGGTGTGTGTAGTGAAGATGGTGATGGTGTGTGTAGTAAAGATGTTGATGGTGTGTGTAGTGAAGATGGTGATGGTGTGTGTAGTAAAGATGGTGATGGTGTGTGTAGTGAAGATGGTGATGGTGTGTGTAGTAAAGATGTTGATGGTGTGTGTAGTGAAGATGGTGATGGTGTGTGTAGTGAAGATGGTGATGGTGTGTGTAGTGAAGATGTTGATGGTGTGTGTAGTGACGATGTTGATGGTGTGTGTAGTGAAGATGTTGATGGTGTGTGTAGTAAAGATGTTGATGGTGTGTGTAGTGAAGATGGTGATGGTGTGTGTAGTAAAGATGTTGATGGTGTGTGTAGTATAGATGGTGATGGTGTGTGTAGTGAAGATGGTGATGGTGTGTGTAGTAAAGATGGTGATGGTGTGTGTAGTGAAGATGGTGATGGTGTGTGTAGTAAAGATGGTGATGGTGTGTGTAGTGAAGATGGTGATGGTGTGTGTAGTAAAGATGGTGATGGTGTGTGTAGTGAAGATGGTGATGGTGTGTGTAGTGAAGATGGTGATGGTGTGTGTAGTGAAGATGTTCATAATAATGTACACTTCCATCTCTTCGTCTTTTACGATATTCAAAAACTTCGTTAAGAATAATAATATTTCTCTATTTTTTTTTACTTCGAAAGAATTTGTTTTTTTGTGTGGGTTTTGTTGCGTTACCGTATGAAATGGTGTGTTACGTGTTCTAATAATGTATAGTTTTGTCTCTCTTTCCTGTGAGATATTCGAAAACTTCACAAAGAAAAATATCGTCCAAAAATTTGGAAAAATGTTTGTGTTTGACTCGAGTTCGTCTCTTCTGTCACAAATCCCTGCTGATCCGAGAGTCTGAGAGGGCCGTAAGATGATTATTCCTCGTAACTTAAGATCTTAGACACATATACCTGGCTGACTTAGGCTAAAACACAAGGGAAAATATCCAAACTGGCATCTAGGTTACACTGAGACTCTACCTTAACTAGTATGGATACGTTCATTTAGCACCAGTTAGGGGACAAAATTTACCTGGCATTATTTTTTTGTATCTCTTAATTATGTTGATCTTGTTATTTAATTAAATTTGTATTGATTTTCTTAATTGTGTTTTGTTGTGTTTCAGGTACGTTGTGGACCAGGTCATGAGAGGTCAAGGTGGGTCATGACAGGTCAATGTAAGAGAGAGAGAGAGAGAGAGAGAGAGAGCGCCCGGAGCTTCACGTCACACTCGTTCTCACTTGACAAACATCAACACCTCAAAAATCAATCCCATTTCCTTCCTTCTTGTTTCCTCTCTCTCTCTCTCTCTCTCTCTCTCTCTCTTCATGTACCAATTTTGTGTATCCATCTGTCTGTCTGTCTGTCTGTCTGTGCAAGTGAGTAAATAAGTAAATGACTGTCAACAAAAAACTTATTACAAAGACACCACTTGACTGACTGGCTGACTGACTGTTCTGTGCCAGCCTCAGCTAACTGGCACCACCAGTCACTAACCCTTACCTAGTGTGGTCGAGATCACCTGACTGGGCACATCCACTCACCTCCCGGTTTACACAGTCATGCAGTTTTTAATGCAGTTGTGTCTCAATTTGGGTGACAAGTACAGTTAAGTGCAACAGTTAATGACAGTATTAACCCACAAAATAGTTAAGGTGTCAGTTAAGTACATTAATTACAAAGTACAGGAGTGTAGAAAAGTATTAGTTTTATACTTTTAAAGACGTAGACGAAGAAAAATGGAAAAAGTCGTAAACCTTCGTCATATTATACAAATTCATTTATTTTTATCATAATCTAATTCGGAAGCTTAAAAAAATCCGTTCGGGTTTTTTTTCACATAACCCATAAAAAATCGTATAATTAACATAATGTCATCAGCAGCGTGAAAAAAATAATGTTGTTTGTGGTGATAATTTAAGATTATCATAATTATTGTGGCCAGGGAAGTAGAATAATCTGTTGACTTGAATAATTTGAAGATTTGCTTATGGTGGGATAATTATGTCTTTTAGATTATGTAAAGTAAGCTTATGTGTTTGGTAACCTAACCTAATGTAACCTTACTTAAATCAAACCTAACCTAACCTAGACAAACTTTTTTCTCGTGTTCAAGGTGTTTCTAGACCAGGTGTGTGTGACGTCAGCAGGTAAACAGGCCAATGAATTAACGAATAAAGAGAAGATAAAGAGAAAATAATAAATATATAATTATAAAGATACATAAATGAAGAAATTATAGATACATGTAATTATATATTGATAACAGATAGATATTATTTGGAGATAAACACTGTAGGAATTAAATAGGTAATTATAATCAATTAAAATTATAAATAACTATAAAGTCTTTTAAAAAATGCGTTGACTAAATATTATTGGAACGTCCCTCACAAAACAAAACAAAAGATGACGTAAATAAAGAAAATAAAAGAAATAGGAAAAAATAAGAATATTGGCAGGTGATTAATAGAAAACCACAAAAAATTATTGGAACACAGTCAGGTGGGAGGTAATTAACAAAGTACATTCATTATGTATTAAAATAGATTAATTAAGATGGTTTGGATGCCTGACTGGGCTATAATTACTGTTGTGAGGTGATAAGAGTGTGAGGATGTTTTACCTGTTGGCTGGTGGGAGTGGGAGGGTGGTGAGGGTGAGGAGGAGTGATGAATCAGTGTGGTTGTGAGAAAATACAATTACATTACAGGTGTATTTTATTCGTTTATTAATGCAATGAATTAAGAACTCAGTATAGGTACAGATAGGTCCATTCTTCGCGATCTTCATATCGTTCCTCAGTCACTTCCTCCATCTTCATATAATTTTACCAGTCACTTCCTCGGCCTCAGCATCAGCCCGTGGAGGAGGCTGCTGTCAATGACTATAGTGAGCTCAGTGTCATCTTGACGCACGTCCACTTGCTCGACCTTTTCTTCGTCTACATACAGCCTCTTCTCAGCTACATCCCTGGATTTTATTGCTTGCAAGACTATCGGTTGGACCTCCTCGCGCGTTCTTTCGGAACGTCTTTCCAGGGGAGGTTTTTTGTTTGGGTTAATCGGGATCTCCTTTTTACGGCCGCGATAACCGGGTGGACAGTGGTATACTTGCTGTCTCAGTCCAAGAAAACCCTGTAACAATACCGCTGTTGTTGTTTGTATGAGGCCATAGTTTTAATTTTGATCCCCGAGTGGCAAAAGTGTTGACCGATACAAGTGTCTTGGCCATGGAGTAGAAGTTGGACTTGACGGCGAAGGTTAAATAACCTAAATGGAGTCGTCTCGGAGGATCATGTCGTTTTCATCCCCAGGTGAAGACAAGGTATTTTTCAACGTAGGAGAGGACGGACAGGCACCCCGAGTGAGAGATGGGTGTCGTTAATAAATGCCTGCAGAGACATACTTTAGTGAGACGCAAACGTAGCCTGTGTAGTGCGTGTGGTAATGGGTGATACAACTTTGAAGCACGAAGCAATGTATTTTGGTTGAATTTTCGGAAGTGAACCTTTAATTAGCAAGTGAAGTGTATAGTGAATATGGTGATGGTGTGTGTAGTAAAGATGGTGATGGGTGTGGTAGTGTGATAAAGATGGTGATGGTGTGTGTAGTGAAGATGGTGATGGTGTGTGTAATAAAGATGGTGATGGTGGTATTAGTGAAGATGGGTGATGGTGTGTGTAATAAAGATGGTGATGGTGTGTGTGTAGTGAAGATGGTGATGGTGTGTGTGTAATAAGATGGTGATGGTGTGTGTAGTGAAGATGGTGATGGTGTGTGTAGTAAGATGTTGGAGGTGTGTGTGTAGTGAAGATGGTGATGGTGTGTATGAGTGAAGATGTTGATGGTGTGTGTGTGAAGATGGTGATGGTGTGTGTGTAGAAGATGTTGTTGATGGTGTGTGTGGTGAGATGTTGATGGTGTGTGTGTGAGTGAAGATGGTGATGGTGTGTGTAGTGAAGATGTTGATGGTGTGTAGTGAAGATGGTGATGGTGTGTATGTTGTGAAGATGGTGATGGTGTGTGTAGTGAGATGGTGATGGTGTGTGTGGTGAAGATGGTGATGGTGTGTATATAGTAAGATGATGGTGTGTGTAGTGAGATGTTGATGGTGTGTGTAGTGAAGATGGGTGATGGTGTGTGTAGTGAATGGTGATGGTGTGTGTAGTAAAGATGGTGATGGTGTGTGTGGTGAAGATGGTGATGAATGTGTGTGTGTGAAGATGGTGATGGTGTGTGTAGTAAAGATGTTGATGGTGTTAGTAATAGTGAAGATGAGGTGATGGTGTGTGTGGTAAAGATGGTGATGGTGTGTGTGTGGTAGAAGGTGGTGATGGTGTGTGTAAAGATGTTGATGGTGTGTGTAGTGAAGATGGTGATGGTGTGTGTGAGTGAAGATGGTGATGGTGTGTGTGGTGAAGATGTGATGGTGTGTGTAGTGAAGATGTTGATGGTGTGTGTGAAATGCAAGATGGTGATGGTGTGTGTAGTAAGATGGTGATGGTGTGTGTAGTGAGATGGTGATGGTGTGTAAAGATGGTGATGGTGTGTGTGGTGAAGATGGTGATGGTGTGTGTAAAGATGGTGATGGTGTGTGTGTGGTGAAGATGGTGATGGTGTGTGTAATAAGATGGTGATGGTGTGTTGTAATGAAGATGGTGATGGTGTGTGTAGTGAAGATGGTGATGGTTATTGTAGTAAAGATGTTGGAGGTGTGTGTAGTGAAGATGGTGATGGTGTGTGTAGTGAAGATGTTGATGGTGTGTGTGTGGTGAAGATGGTGATGGTGTGTGTAGTGAAGATGTTGATGGTGTTATTGTGAGTAGAAGATGAGCGATGGTGTGTGGTGAAGATGTTGATGGTGTGTGTAGTGAAGATGGTGATGGTGTATGTTGTGAAGATGGTGATGGTGTGTAGTGAAGATAGTGATGGTGTGTGTGAGTGAAGATGGTGATGGTGTGTATAGTAAAGATGTTGATGGTGTGTGTAGTGAAGATGTTGATGGTGTGTGTAGTGAAGATGGTGATGGTCAATTGTGTAGTGAAGATGGTGATGGTGTGTGTGTGCAAAGATGGTGGTGTTGTGTGTGAGGAATGGTGATGGTGTGTGTAGTGAAGATGGTGATGGTGTGTGTGTACAAAGATGTTGATGGTGTGTGTAGTGAAGATGGTGATGGTGTGTGTATTAAAGATGGTGATGGTGTGTGTGGTGAAGATGGTGTGTGTAGTAAAGATGTTGATGGTGTGTGTAGTGAAGATGGTGATGGTGTGTGTAGTGAAGATGGTGAGTGTGTAGTGAAGATGTTGATGGTGTGTGTGAAGTGAAGATGTTGATGGTGTGTAGTGAAGATGTTGATGGTGTGTGTAGTAAGATGTTGATGGTGTGTGTAGTGAAGATGGTGATGGTGTGTGTAGTAAAGATGTTGATGGTGTGTGTAGTAAAGATGGTGATGGTGTGTGTACTGAAGATGGTGTTGATGGTGTGTGTAGTGAAGATGGTGATGGTGTGTGTGGTGAAGATGGTGATGGTGTGTGTAGTGAAGATGGTGATGGTGTGTGTAGTGAAGATGTTCATAATA
>NW_024731054.1:2311070-2321473 GCF_018991925.1 Homarus americanus | reverse complement strand
GGGTTGGAGATAAAAGACAATGTTTCAGGCAAGAGAGTTTAGAGGAGAGGTATTAGAGAGGGAAGTGAGTGGGAGATGTAAGAGAAGAGAGATTGGGAGAAGTAAATAGTGGAGAGGGAGTGGGACGATGGTGAGAGGACGGAAGTGAGGATAGAGGTGGGAAGGAGGGAGAGATGAGAGGGAGTGAGAGAAAATGAAGTAAGGGAAGAAGAAGAAGAAGAGAGGAGAAGAGGAAGAGGAAGAAGTATCATGAGTGTGTTTACCTTGGGCACAGGTGAGTCACAACCAGGTGTACCTCCCTCCCCCCTCCCCCTCTTCCTCCCACCTCCTCCACTCCTTCGTCCCACCTCCTCCCCCACTCTTCCTCCCTCTCCTCCCTCCCTCTCCTCCCTCCCTCTCCTCCTTCCCCCTCCTTCCTCCCTCCTCCTCCCTCACCATACCCCCCCTCCTCCCTCTCCCTCACTCTCCCACCCCCTTCCTCCAGCTTAAGGGGGAGGGGGGGACCAAACACACCTGCGGTAACACTGAGGCTTGGCTTGCACGGGGGGGGAGGGGGAGGAGGGGAGGGGGGGAGGGAGGGGAGGGGGCGAAGGTTAACATGACTCCAGTTGTCTGTTTCAATGACACCCGTGACCTGGAGTACGTTCATCCTGTGTATGTATGTATGTATGTATGTATGTATGTATGTATGTACAGTATGTATAGAGGTCAAAAGATACACACACAGGTCAGTCTCATTAGTATGTTAAGACTGTCATGGAGGAGGGACGTGTGTGTGTGTATTCATCCCACGTTAGCTGACGACCATGAACACACACACACACACACACACACACACACACACACACACACACACGTCCGTCCGTCCGTCCGTCCTCCTCCTCCTCCTCCTCCTCCATGACCGTCTCTCTCTCTCTCTCTCTCTCTCTCTTCACTAAACGGTTTACTCCCGTGGCTCAGCCGTGGTTTAGTGGGTCACACACTCGACCTGGCCCTGTCAGTCTCAGAGTTCGAGTCCTCTCTTAATACAGTTAGTGTGTTAGAGGTCTGTCTTGTCATACACCCCTGAAGACCCTGTAGTATGGGTGGTGTATACAGTATATGTGTAAGGGCCTTATATACCTAGTGTATGTCTTATACCGAGTGTATGTATATAACGTCATATATGCCCTGTAGGGTATGAGTGTATATGCCTACTAACGTATATAAGTGTATAAAAGCGTATGTAACTTTATCCCCTATAGCGAGTATGAACGTATAAAGGCGTATATGACCCTATAAAATTGTATAACTAACACACATAACCACTATAATGAAGGATATACAATATAACCTATACGAACATATAGCAGTATATACCAGGTAGCGTATAACGTCCATCAGGGAGAATATACGGGAATATATCAACAAAATATGCGTATAATTGATCCCGACCGCCATTTTGAAGAGTCTAAGTGAACAATGTAAACAGAGGTGAACCTGTCTAGGGCGGTTACACTCCAGACCGGTGAATACCATCAGTGTGGGACCCCTGGATCATTACAACCCCCACCCCAGTAACACATGACCCCTGCTGTGACGGAAAAGGGGAGGGGGGGGGTGTTATGAAGGGAGGGATGGGTGGGAAGAGTGGGGGAGGGATAGGGAGGAGACTGAGTGGAGTGGGGGTTAGGGGATGGAAGAGGAGGGGGTGTGGAGTGGGGAAGGAAAGGAAGGATGGGAGGGACGGGAAGGAGGGGGAGGGAGCCGGGGTGTTACTGTATGGCATTAGGGTTACGGTCGATGGTTCAGTAACGATGTCCTTCTGTCACGGTATGTCACGATGTCCTTCTGTCACCATATGTCTTGTCACGATATCAACCACTTCAATGCAAACAAAAATTAATATAACACAAATTAATATTTTTTCCCATGTTTTATCAAAACTATTTTTTACTATAGTGGAAAAAATGAACGAAAACAATATATATTTTTTTCTGATAAAACTTGATAATAAAACCAATAATAAACTGTATATTTTTATTATTTTTTTTGGCCTGAAACAAAAAAGTAGTAAAATGAGTCATATTTTTATTGACATTTCTTACTAAAACACAAAATACGGGACAAATAAATCATGTTAATCAAAAACAAACACCCACAACGACATGTAACTGATATAAACACAACTATTTGACTTAATGAGGGGAATAAAAAGATCGTTCATGGTATACACGGATCTGTACAGGTTTTTTTTTTTTTTTTTATAAGTTTATTGGGCACCCCCCTACATCCTGTGCAAGGTAAAGCGCAGAAGCGCTTACAGCGCCCATCTGGGAAGCATGCTAAGTTCATGCTTACCTTTATGTCTCATGAGTTAAGGGCGTAGAAATCTGAAGGGTCATAGGTTTTTTTTGTCAAGGGCGTAGAAGCTTGAAGAGTCAGTGGTTTAGGTCATCAAGTTATTGGAAGCTCCAACAACTTTCCCTGAATCCGAATTCGCAACTTTTCGATTTACAACAGGTACCTACTTACTGCTAGGTGAACAGGGACCAGGGGGGCTAGGAAGAGTGTCCAAACAACTCTCCACCAGCCCGGGTCTTTACAGGTTAATTTGGTCTCTTAACTGGTCCTAAGTGAAGGTATCCAGTTAAGGTAAAGTCTCAGTGTTAAGTGAAGGTATCCAGTTAAGGTAAAGTCTTAGTGTTAAGTGAAGGTATCCAGTTAAGGTAGAGTCTCAGTGTTAATCCATCGTAGAACTTTCCACAATCCACCATCACTTTTGTCACCAACTGAGGGAAACATAGACAACTAATGATCACGAGAGAGAGAGAGATAAGTGAGAGATAAGTGAGAGATAAGTGAGATATATCCTCGCTTTTATGACGCTGATTAAATCCATTAGCTCCCTGTTAATTGGTCACGGTGAACGAGGCTGTTAGTGGCTGTGGGGTGTGTTGTAGGGTGTGTTGTGGGGTGTGTTGTGAGGTGTGTTGTGGGGTGTGTTGTGGGATGTGTATTGAGGTGTGTTGTGAGGTGTATGAGGTGAAGTTGGATTAGGTTATATTAGTTGACATAGGTTAGGTTAGGTTAGGTTAGACCAATATGTCTTAACACATCACCATTTTGAATATCAATTGACGTCACGCTGAACATGACCAATCAGGGAGTATATTGCCCTGATAGGCGCGGATTCTACCACATGGCGTGTCCGGGGGCAGGTGTAGGTGAGTGTAGGTATGCTGGGTGTAGGGATATACCTGTGTCGTGCTGATGATGATTAGGGTGTAGTTGTATACCCTTGTATATCTGTATAATTGAGTATACTCGCCGTGTGTGTGTGTGTGTGTGTGTGTGTTTTAAGTGAATACAACTAGTATAATGGGCTTGTTTATTTAGTATATCGCCGTGTATGATTGTATGATGGCCAAAGTGAATGAGTGTGTTTGTATGACTGTGTATGAGTGCTTACGTAAATTTAAGAAAGCATATAGACGTTTGTGAGTATACTATGTATGATTGTGTATGAGTATAATCAGTGTATGAACGTGAGACCGACTTGTACACACACACACACACACACACACACACACGATATAGAGAGACTCCCTTCTCCCCTCCCTCCCCCTCCTCTTCCTTCCTTCCATCCTTCCTTCCTTCCTTCCTTCCTTCCTTCCTTCTCCCCCGTATGGTAGGGTTACAGAGAGAAACTGCCGCCATTCATCACCACCGAGCCGCCTCCTCCTCCTCTCCGCCTTCACAATATACAGTATATATTTTTAGCCCACAGTTTCCTCGCCTGCACCTGACACCTCCACCCTGTGTGTGTGTCAGTCAGTATACGCAGTGTTATCGTTCTCAGTACTTAAATAGCAAACACTATCTTAAACTACTGGCCATTTTAAAATTTTTTCGTCTCTCTCTCTCTCTCTCTCTCTCTCTCTCTCTCACACACACACACACACACACACACACACACCAGTACCGAGACTTAAAATAGTCACTATATCACAAACAGTATCTCGCTACAGCACAACCTATAATTATCGAGTCAATACACAATAGAACACGTTGAACATATTTCTATCACAAACTCTTTTAAAATATATATATATATATATATATATATATATATATATATATATATATATATATATATATATATATATATATATATATATATATATATATATATATATATACCATTACCTTTGAGCAACATCTCGCAAGCGCCGTTATTAAAGACTTGATCTATTTATTTTGATTTTATTTGATATAGTGAACAATAAGGCAGAATTAAGAGGTATTATTTATATGAGAAACTTCTTAAAAACAGTTTATGTAGTTGTGTTATGACGAGGTAATGTAAACACAAGAACTGTTTTACTGAACCAAGTAAGAGATTATGTTGACTTAACTAACGACGTAAAAACAGTTTTAATTCACGTGAAAATGATTGTGTTTTAACTTTATTTTAACTGTAATTATATATAAACAACACCGCCGACACGTTATTAAACTGTATTTGACAACACTATTAAAATATAAGGGTGGCCACACACAGCAGGTGGCCACACAGTAGGTAACCACACACACACAGCAGGTGTCCATACCGTAGGTGACCACACACAACAGATGGCCACACAGTAGGTGACCACACAGTACGTGGCCACACACACACACACAGCAGGTGACCACACAGTAGGTGACCACACACACATAGCAGGTGGCCACACCGTAGGTGACCACGGACACACAGCAAGTGGCCACACCGTAGGTGACCACACAGTACAGTAGACGACCACACATAGGAGGTGGCCACACAGTAGGTGGCCACATACAACAGGTGGCCAGACACAGCAGGTGGCCGCATTCAGTAAGGGGCCACACACAGCAGGTGAGGTGGCCCCGGAAGTCCACTCCCTCAGTTGCTGGGGAGAATCGGTAATAGTATAGTGCGTGGGAACCCTACCTGACCGCTGCCTGCACCCTGCCTGTGTACCTGACCGCTGCCTGCACCCTACCTGTGTACCTGACCGCTGCCTGCACCCTGCCTGTGTACCTGACCGCTGCCTGCACCCTGCCTGTGTACCTGACCGCTGCCTGCACTCTATACATACATACATACATACATACATACAGTGTGTGTTGTGTGGTGACATGCTGAAATACGTTACGTTATTTTAAAGAATTGGAAACATAATTGATTTTCATGTTAGCATTAAATTCCTGAACGACATTGTGGGGTATTATATATTGGGGAATTTGTTTAGTTATGAATTTTATGTAACGGCCTGTAACTTGATGTAGCAGCCTTTAACCTGGTGTAGTGGCCTGTACCCTGGTGTATCGGCCTGTAACTTGGTGTATCAGCCTGTAACTTGATGTAGCAGCCTTTAACCTGGTGTAGTGGCCTGTACCCTGGTGTATCGGCCTGTACCCTGGTGTATCGGCCTGTAACTTGGTGTATCAGCCTGTACCCTGGTGTATCGGCCTGTAACTTGGTGTATCAGCCTGTAACGTGGTGTATCGGCCTGTAACTTGGTGTATCAGCCTGTAACGTGGTGTATCGGCCTGTAACTTGGTGTATCGGCCTGTAACTTGGTGAATCGGCCTGTAACTTGGTGTATCGGCCTGTAACTTAGTGTATCGGCCTGTAACCTGGTGGATCGGCCTGTAACTTGGTGTATCGGCCTGTAACCTGGTGTATCGGCCTGTAACTTGGTGTATCGGCCTGTAACCTGATGTATCGTCCTTTAACTTGCTGTAGTGACCTGTAACTTGCTGTAGCGACCTGTAACTTTCTGTAGCGACCTGTAACTTGCTGTAGCGACCTGTAACTTTCTGAAGCGGCCTGTAATTTGGTGTAGCAGCCTGTAACTTGTTATAGCGGCCGGTAACTTGCTATAGTGGCCTGTAACCTGGTGTAGCGACCTGTAACGTGCTGTAGCGGCTCTGGGGACTGCGGTGGTGGCAACTGACCTCGTGCCGCTAATCAAGTGCCACAGTTCGACTCCGTGGCGCCGTCCGTGTCTGTTCGTAGCGCTGCATGTGTACGTGACCTTGTGCGTGGCTGTGAATCCATGTGTGTACGTAGATCTGAGTGTGTATGTGGCGCTGCATGTACGTTATCCATGGTGTACGTAATTTCTTTTGAGTATGTGTCGCACGTGTGTACGTGTTCAGGATACAGTTTTGTGTGTGTGTGTGTGTATTAATAGTATGTTTACACAGCGGGTCCCCGGCTGGTGTTTTATACAGGAAGGTGTAGCGTAAGGCGGTACTACTAGTGATCACCTGATAATTACCTCTCTCTCTCTCTCTCTCTCTCTCTTAACCGTATAATCCTAAGAACACCACACACACACACACACACACACACACACACACCTTAATAATCACCTGTGTTAGGCCTCGTTACCGTCACCTCAGACCCCGGGTTCGACGCCAGGTAACACCCAGTTGAATGATCCTGCCAAATAGGGAGTGGTTCCCTTCAAGTGAGAGGTGAGGGGTGAGGGAGGGGCTGAGGGGTGAGGGAGGGAGGGGGGAGAGGGGGTGTTTAGATAAGAAGGTTGGGTTCTGAGTTTTTCATTTCCTTTAAAAATCTGTGGGTGGTGGTAGTGGTGATAGTGGTGGTGGTAGTGGTGATGGTGGTGATAGTGGTAGTGGTGGTAGTGATAGTGGTGGTGGTGGTTGTGATGATGGTAGTGGTGGTGGTAGTGGGGGTAGTGGTGATGGTGGTAGTGGTGGTGAGTGGTGGTGGTTATGGTGGTGTGGTAGGTGGTGAGGTGGTAGTGGTGGTGGTAGTGATGGTGGTAGTGATGGTGGTGGTAGTGATGATAGTGGTATGGTAGTAGTGAAAGAAAGATATATTTTCACTTTTACTTTATTTATTTATTTAATTTTATAAACTATTTATTATCTCTCTCTCTCTCTCTCTCTCTCTCTCTCTCTCTCTCTCTCTCTCTCTCTCTCAGGTGTTAGCTGAGAGACAAGCAAAGTGAGGAAGGGGCAGGTGTGACCAGCTGTCTTGCCCTCCCTCCCTCCCTCCCTCCCTCCTCCCTCCCTCCTCCTTCCCTCCCTCGCTCCCTCCTCCCTCCCTCTCTCTCTCTCCCTTCTCTCTTTGTCTTTCTAACCTTCTCCTCCTCTCCTCTCCTCTCCTCGGATCTACCATCCTCCCCGTCTCTCTTTTTCATTCATTTATTTGGCTTATTCCTCCTACTTTACTTCTCTCAATTTGTCTGTCTGTGTCTTGTATCTCTGTCTGTCTGTCTGTCTGTCATGTATTGTATTGTACTCTAAATATGAATAGGTACTCTCTCTCTCTCTCTCTCTCTCTCTCTCTCTCTCTCTCTCTCTCTCTCTCTCTCTCTCTCTCGTTAACATAATCACCTCAACCACCTGAGAGTCGTTAAGTAAAACCTTCCTTCATGTTTTGAAATTTTTATGCTCGTTGAACACTCCTCGTTGACCGTGAAGTGTGAGGGGAGTAGTGAGTGTGTGGGGGAGTGTGTGTGGGGGTAGTGAGTGTGAGTGTGGGGTATGAGTGTGTGGAGTGGGTGTAGTGAGTGTGGGGGGATAAATGTGAGTAAGCGTGTACATGTGTGCGTGGGGGTAGTGTGTGCTATGGAAGTATAACATGTGCGTATGTATCTATATGTATAATGTGTGTGTGTGTGCGTGTATATATATATGTGTGTGTGTGTAGAAAGACATACATATCTGTATATATGTTTACACGCTGCTACTCCTCAAGCCGTGTGTATCGTATGTCCGGCAGCCGCGTCAACAGCTGGTCGGACGCCGCTACACAGCTGCGCCACATGTCTCATAAACTTTCGTACATAAAAAAAACAAAGAAAACGATAAAACAAGTGAAGGAAGACAAAATAAACAAGAAACAAACAAAGGGAAAAAAACCCCAGTTTATTTACACTTCTTATTACGGGGGTTTATTATAGGTATTATTATTACTAACTAATTCTCTCAGTCAACAACTAATTTTGACCCTAATTTAGCTTAACTTTCTCACTACTAATTCTTGTGGCCCTTAAAGTAACTAATCCCTCAGGGCCCCAAACCTAACCTAACCTAACCTAACCAGGGCGACACGAACTCATTTTTTTTAGGGTCACGGATTAATTGACGTGTTCAGACCCCACACTAACCCCACCTGCCCTGCCACAACCACCTCACTGAGAGACACGACGTACGACTGGTGAAACAGACGTACGACTGGTGGCACGACGTACGACTGGTGAAACACGACGTACGACTGGTGACTACGACGTACGACTTAATTTACGGCGTACGACTGGTGTTTTACGGCGTACGACTGGTGTTTTTCCTTTACTGTATGTGAAGTGTTTCCAATATCGTTATTAACTGTGACGTGGAGAGTGTATTGTTGTGGTAGTGAGACGGTGCCTTCTTCCTCCTCCTCCTCCTCCTCCTCTCTTCTTCCTCCTCCTCCTCTTCTTCCTCCTCCTCTTCCTCCTCCTCCTCCTCTTCCGCCTCCTCCTCCTCTTCTTCCTCCTCCTCTTCCTCCTCCTCTTCCTCCTCCTCCTCCTCCTCCTCCTCCTCTTCCGCCTCCTCCTCCTCCTCCTCCTCCTCTTATTACTCCTCCTCCTCTTCCTCCTCCTCCTCCTCCTCCTCTTCCGCCTCCTCCTTTTCCTCTTCTTCTTCTTCTTAGTCAGCCAGGCAATGAGTCAGTTAGTCAATCAACCAGTTAGTAAGTCTGTCAGTTATATAATCAGTCATTCATACAGTCGATCAGTCAGTAAGTAAATCTGTCAGTGATTCAGTCAGTAAATCAATCAGTTACTCAGCCAGTCAGTCAATCAGTCAGTCAGTCATTTAATAAGTCTCATTCAAACAGTCCAGTAAGTAAATCTGTCAGTGAATCAGTCAGTCAGTTAGCCACTTAGTCAGGCAGTCAACAAAGCTCTTAACACAGTGGTTCAGTGACCCAGCCATGAACACACACACACACACACCAGGTCTGGGGTTAAGTTCAGGTTCAGTGTGTGTTCTCTCTCTCTCTCTCTTTCTCTCTCTCGTAGCTTCTTTTTATCCATTATCCACTCCCCTTCCCTCTTTCCCTATTCCACTTTCCTCCTGCCACAAATCCTCCCTACCTCCTCCCCCCATTCTGTCTCCCTCCCACCCACGCACCCTCCTTCCCCTCTCCCTCTCTTCCTTCCTCTCTTTCTCCTGCCACCAATCCTCTCTTCCTCTTCTCACCCTTCCTTCTTTCCCCTCTCTCCCTCCCTCTCTTCCCCCCTCTCCCTCCCTCTCTCTCACCTTGACATCTTACCCTTGGTGCGTGTTGGTGGTGAAGTATAGCTGAGTAGATACCAGGCTCTCTCTCTCTCTCTCTCTCTCTCTCTCTCTCTCTCTCTCTCTCTCTCTCTCTCTCCCTCTCTCTCTCTCTCTCTCTCTCCTCAGGTAGGTGCGTATGGGTATATTTTTCATCAGCTCTTAATTGGGTCGTCGTGCTCCTTGTGTGATAGTGATCATAGTTCCGGCGTCTGAGTTGTTGTGCTGGTAGTTGTGGTTGTTGATGGTGGTAGTTGTGGTTGTTGATGGTGGTAGTTGTGGTTGTTGATGGTAGTAGTTGTGGTTGTTGATGGTGGTAGTTGTGGTTGGTGTTGGTGGTAGTTGTAGTTGTTGATGGTAGTAGTTGTGGTTGTTGGCGGTATACAAAACGTCAATACACTGCACTCGCACTACCATCACTTCCTCAACTGTAAAATCAGGTACAGTTGATAGAATAACCGGGGATACGAACCAGGGACTCTTAGTACAGAAGACGAACCCTCCACCCACTCCTCTCCCAAGCTAAAGTAAACACGATATCGTCGGGTGTGCGAGAGTTGTCGTTGAATAATAACACTGAAAATGAACCTCTCATGTTGAGTTATATTAAGCTGGGTATATACGCGGGTGTGGAGGCAGTATGATAATATACCAGTATATTATTGAAAGGGATTAATTTAGTCTGGTATTGAATGGTTTAGGAAATATAGGCTTTTGGTTAATGTGAAACTGAGGAACACGCTTGTTTGTTTGTGTGTACGGAGGTTGTGTTTGGGTGTTGTGATTGGAGTAGAAGTTGTAGTAGAAGTTGTAAAGTGTGGTGGTGGTGGTGGTGGTGGTGTGGTGGTGGTGGTGGTGGTGGGGTGGTGTGGTGGTGGTGGTGTGTGGTGGGGTGGTGAGTGGTGGTGGTGGTGGTGGTGGTGGTGGTGATTACGTGATAATGGTAATAATAATGTTGGTTGATAAGGATGATATTATTAATAATGACAATGATGATAATGACGGTGATAATGATAATAATGACAATGATGATAATGATGACGGTGATAATGATGATAATGATGACGGTGATAATAATAATAATGACAATGATGATAATGATG
>NW_024731054.1:2281070-2306070 GCF_018991925.1 Homarus americanus | reverse complement strand
GTATAAGAGTGATAATGATTTGAAGTGAGTGTTTGATTCACTCACACTCACTCACTGCCACTCTCACTCACTCACTCACTCACTCACTCACTCACTCACTCACTCACTCACTCACTGCCACTCTCCCACACTTAATTATTCTCATTAACTCTCTCTTTCTCTTACCCACTCCTCTAGCATCCCTCACTCTACTCCTACATTCCATCACTCTCCCTACTCTCCCTCACCCTCCCTACTCTCCCTCACCCTCCCTACTCTCCCTCACTCTCCCTCACCCTCCCTACTCTCCCTCACCCTCCTACTCTCCTCCTCTCCTCACCCTCCCTACTCCCTCACTCTCCCTACTCCCTCACCCTCCCTACTCTCCTCCCACCTCTCCCATAAAGTGGTAGGAAGGCCCCTGAACCAGTGATTCTACACCACGCAGCACAATGCTGCAAGACTCTCTCTCTCTCTCTCTCTCTCTCTCTCTCTCTCTCTCTCTCTCTCTCTCTCTCTCTCCTCTCTCTCTCTCTCTCTCTCTCTCTCCCTCGCCCTCCTCCCTCGCCCTCCCTCCCCTCACTCCCTCCCTCCTTTCACTCTCCCTCTCTCTCTTTCTCCCTCATTTTCGTTTCCTCTCCTCTCTCCCTCGTGTGAGAGCCTGGGAAGGGATGGTTCAGTTCTTGTAATTTGAGGATCAATTTTTCTTGTTGCTGGATGTAGAGATTAGAGTGTGTGTGTGTGTGTGTGTGTGTGTGTGTGTGTGTGTGTGTGTGTGTGTGTGTGTGTGTGTTCATGTACGTCTGTATGTATGTATGTATGTCACTAGTTTCACTCTATACTGAAGACTATTTTCTCAGTACTGTATATAATAGACTGAAGTACTTTCCCCTCTAGAGTACTTTCCCCTCTAAGTAAACGAGGGGAGGCGCCACCAGCTGTTTCTCACTGAGGGGACAAGGAGTAAATCTGAGGCCAACAATATATTCTAATGGGGAAAATAAACACGATGGTGAAATATAGTTTAATGGGAAATAAATTCTTAAAAGGAATAAATTTGAAGGTGGGAAATAGATTAAGTTTTAAGGGGAAATAAATTCTAATGGAAAAAATAAATTCTGGGGATAAAATACATAGTGAGGGAAAGAAGTGAATTCTGATAAGGGTTGAGATTCCCTGAATGTGAGGGGAAGAGGGAGGGGAAGGTGAGAGGGGAGAGTAGTTTCTGGGTACTGGGTGGAGAGAGGGAGAGGTAGGCAGGGGAAGTGAAAGGAGGAGTGAGGGGAGGGGAAAGTGGGGAGGGGGGTGGGAGGGAGAGTGAGAGGCAAAGGAGGGAGGGGAGAGTCAGGGGGAAGTGAGAGAGAGAGAGAGAGACGCCGGGAGTGAGAAAGAACGATGAGAAGAAGAAGAAGGCGGAGGAGGAGGAAGTAGAAAGAGGAAGAAGAGGAGGAAGAGGGAGGAGGATGATTATAGCACAAGAAGAGTCTGCTAAGATGTTTACTTTTCCGGGAAGCTGATGGTAGCGGGTGTGGCCAGAGAGAGAGAGAGAGAGAGAGAGAGAGAGAGATAACATTTTCTTCTTTATAAAACCAGTTAAAATGTTCTCCATATAACATCGTGGTGGTTGTGAACAAAGTGGTACTTGGGTGAGGTAGCGTGAACAAGGGTGAACAAGACAGTGAGGTCGCCGGTGTTCAGCATCAACAACGTCTGGCTGGGTCATGTTACTTCACCTCCATCAACAATGTAAATAACAGTATTATATTCTGGCCACATTAAGACTCAGGCCACTTAGCGGGTCTCCCTACTGTCTTCTAACCCGGATCTAGAGATTAACCTAACCTAACCTAACCTAACCTAGCCTAACCTAGCCTGACCTAGCCTGACCTAACCTAACCTAACCTAATCTAACCTAGCCTGACCCAACCTAACCTAACCTAACCTGACCTAACCTAAACTAACGTCACCAGTTAGTATCATTCTTACGTCAAAAGTTACGAGGAAATTTGGAGTAAGGCCTTTCTGATAATCTTGACTGTGTGTGTGTGTGTGTGTGTGTGTGTGTGTGTGTGTGTGTGTGTGTGTGTGTGTGTGTGTAAGATCTTCACTGGGTAAAGCGAGTCGAAGCACTGACATATAAAGATTATTGTATTTTGTGGCGAGTGTATAAATGTGACATACTGTAGTGTATAAAATTATTGTGTTGTTGTATTGATGTTTAGATGTCTGTGTGTGTGTGTGTGTGTGTGTGTGTGTGTGTGTGTGTGTGTGTGTGTGTGTCAAGTGTTCATTAAGCAGAGAGTACCTACTGCAGACACGCTACCACACCCCTACTACCACAACACTACCACCTCCCTTACCACACCACACACTACCACACCCCTACTCCCACAACACTACCACCTCCCTTACCATACCACACACTACCACACACTACCACACTACCACACACCACACACTACCACAGACCACACACTACCACACACCACCACACTACAATACCCCTACCATTACAACACACTATCACGCGCCTACCATCACACACCACACTACACACCACAACACCACACTACACACCACAACACCATCACCACACCACCACAACACACTACACACCACAACACCACACTACACACCACAATACCATCACCACACCACCACCACAACACACTACACACACACACACCATCACCACACCACCACAACACACCACAACACATTACACACCACAACACCATCACCACACCACCACCACACCACCACAACACACCACAACACCACACTACACTTTATAAATATATCGACACGTTAATAACAGTAGTACTTATATTTTACAATCACAAAAAATATTCATAGTTAACAATAAGTACAAGTCCCGACTGACACCGTGAGAGGCTGCCAACACCTTCCACCGTAGAGCCAACATTGCATGCAAGGTTGGTACAGTTTATGACCAGATGTTCACTGTTTAGTTTTTGTCTCCCTTCTCGGTCATAAACCCAAGTTAAGTGTTTCCCTGTATGGCACTTAATGCGGGGGTAATTATACACTAATAACACTCAAATTTAATAATACGAACACAAAAGAGTGGAGAGAGAGAGAGAGAGGTCGTGGTGGGGGTCGGCCTCATGGGGGCGAGCGTGACACACAACCCTAATAAAACGACATAAACCTCAGACTGTGGCACTGGCTCCCGGCACTGTTTTGTAGCATAGTGGCACCCGGCTTTGTGGCAGCTTGTTTGGTACTTGTCAGTGATGTGTGGTAATGTTAGCGACAACAGTAGTGTGGTTACTACTAAAGGTGGGAGGTGTAATAATAATCGTATGCCACTCAGTACCAACGTTTTGTCAAGACATTTAAAGAAAACGTATTTGAGGGGAAACTACACAAGATCCTTCAAGACGCTGATGCTTCTTACGCTACATGGCCTCTCTTTCCCCCGCGAGAGAGAGAGAGAGAGAGAGAGAGAGAGAGTCTATTAGCCTCTCACTTTACAGTTTCTCTGATTTTTTAAAGAGATTTTGAAACAGTTTAGTTCAAATGTTTGTTCTTAAATCTTTAGTTTCTGAGAGAATTACGTTGAATAAAATATAAGTTGTACAATAATCTGAGGTGAACGTTACGCTATAATTTCCTGGATAGTGTGTTAAATTTAATGTAAGATAATGTTAAGTCTCCCGCTGGTCTCAGGAGAGTAATCCACTGAAGTTCTTGAATCCAAAAAAAAAAATCTCTCACAAATCTAAGGAGAAACTCACGTTAAAATTCCCGGAAGTTATGTTGAGTTTCAGGCAAAATAATTTTATGTGTTCCGCGAGTCTAAGGTCAATTTCTCCCGGAAGCTTTAATAAATTCTTAATCTCCAACATTTTTAAGGCGACTGTCATCTCCGGCAGTTGTTGTAAAATAATCTTTAACTCCCGAGGATTTCTGAGGTAAAATCTTGAGCAATATTTCCCTGAACTTGTGGCCGTATTTCCTGGGGAGGAGCGGGAGGACGGCCACGGCCCTAGCAGGTTGAGGGAGGACGAGTTGTGTATGCGTGATGGGTTGGTCTTCCTGGGAGCCGGCGGTGTTGACGGGCGCGGCCGGCGACGGTGGTGAGGTCTGGCGCCAACTGCCGACGAGGCGCCGTCAGGAAAAACTGGCGGAAAAGAGATTTTGCGGGAGTTGTGTTACTGCGGTGGTGTTGGCGTGGGGCGTGGCGACGGGCAGGCGACCACGCTTCTGCCGGCGTGGTGCTGCTACTGAGGGAGGGCGAGTTATTGATGGCCAGATAGTATAGTGATGGGGAGCTGGAGGCGGGCCGAGGGAGAGTTAGGGACTCTCTGACGCCAGCGGCGGGGAGGTACTGTCGGAAAGTACTCATAGAGAGGTACTGGTAGGAAAGTACTCGATGAAAGGTACTATTGGGGAAGAACTCGTGGGGAGGTACTGTCGAGGACACACTGACAGACAGACACCTCCAGCAGCAGAAACAATCACTGTCCAGCAGAGTTCATTTTTGCTCCTGCCGCCAGACCCAACACAAGGCGGTGAGTGACAAGTATTTCCTGGACTTTTATACCGAATTCCTCTGGGCTTGCATACCGGACTGCCTCACTCGGACGTCGTTATACTGGAAGCGGACTGTTAGACTATTGGACACCAAACGGACAATCACTTCTTCTCTGGACTTGATTATAGGACTTGCCAATATTGGACTTTCAACCACAGTGCTAAAATTCACATACTGAGGAACCGGACTTCAACATCGGACTTGAAAAACCGGATACAGGAATAAATATGGAGATTAAAGGAATAAGAAGAGGATGAATGAATGAGTGGGAGGGGTGTGGGATGGGAGAGAGGGGGGGGAGATGGCGAAGGACGAGGAAGAGGAGAGGAGGTGTTGTTCAGAGCAGAATAATAAGGAAGAGGAGGAGGAGGTGAAGGAACGGAAGGTGAACGATCGGTGTAGCGTCGTCGCCTGGAGCCATCGTAAAGGCGTAATAAACACAAACGGATAGGTGGGGGGAGGTAGATAGAGGGGTGAGGGGCTGTGGTGGGGGGTAGATAGAGATGGGGGTAAGGGGGGGGGGCTGTGGTGGGGGGGTAGAGATGACCAGGTGTGGGGTCGAGTGTGTATAAGGTGTTATGGGTTGGGTGGCGTGAATGAGAGGCTCCGTAGTTAATGGAAAAGATTTTACGGACGTTGATGTTGTTATACGGACGGTTACTGTGTTTCACGGGCCCAGGTTTTTTATCACGGTCTGAGGTTTGTACTTATGTTGTTAATGTGTTACGTAAGGTTGTGTTTTGATCAGGACGTTTGTATTGTTGTAAGGTGTTGGTTATGTTTTGTATAAGGCCAGGGTTGTGTTTTTAAGGCCTTGGTTGTAGTTTTTGAAGGCGGTGATTGTGATAAACCTTGACTGTGTTTTTAGAGTCTTGATTTTGTGTTTCTTCTGAGGCCTTCTTGGTAGTGTTCAGGGTAGACTCGGTTATAATGGTCATCGTGGGAGGGAAGGTGGACCAATCGTTTCCTCGCGACAGGCTGGACCAATATATTACACAACTTCTCACTGTAGTCATCACTATTTCTCCTGCTTCCTAACTACCACAGCCAACACCGCCTCCTCCACAAAATGTCTCACTCAAGCGATTTTGAGAGAGATTTTTGTAAAGTGTGACTGATGACTTGTCGCTGACCATATTTCAACCTTGTCATGTCTCTCCCATCTACCCAATATTTTCTGTATATTATTATTATTTTTTTTTTTTTTGTTTTTTTTACGATTTTTATTAAGGAATTTTAAGATAATATTGTATTCTATCGTAACAGGAAAAGTTAAATTAGATGTTAAATAAGTAGATAATTGTAAAGAAATTTAAGCAAAAATGAATGAACGTGAAGACTCGAATCGATCCATCTTCTCAGTGTTTTTAGAGGTAATAACTAGTGTGTTTTCAAGTACCGATATATATACAGTCATTGTTGTAACTCTCCCCCACAACATTCCTTCCGACCATTTGTGGGTTTAGTCATTGTTTATCATGGGGTGGGAGGGAGGAAGGGGGAGTGTCTATTTATGGAGGGAGTCATTAGGATTTGCTGTTTCATTGAAGGTTCGTTGTTTCGACTCAGGGTTTGATACTGTTTTCGTCACGGGTTATTTTTAGTATGCTTATGGATTCGTTATTGACTGTTGGGTTTGATAGGTTCGTTTCTAAGGTTCAAAATATCCAGATAGGGTCGTCTCAAGGGTTCAAAACTCCCGGTTAAGTCTCCTAGTCTTATCTCAAAGGTTCAACACACACAATAAGGTCTCCTAGGCACGTTCAAAGGTTCAATACACACAGTTCAGTCTCCTAGGCACGCTCAAAGGTTCAACACACACAATAAGGTCTCCTAGGCACGTTCAAAGGTTCAATACACACAGTTCAGTCTCCTAGGCACGCTCGAAGGTTCAACACACACAATAAGGTCTCCTAGGCACGTTCAAAGGTTCAATACACACAGTTCAGTCTCCTAGGCACGCTCAAAGGTTCAATACACACAATAAGGTCTCCTAGGCCCAACGTTTGAAGGTCCTACTCCGGTGTTCAGTAATCAGGAGGTCTGGTCGTGGTCTCACCCCTCACATTTAGGGAGGTGTCGTGGCGGCAGACCATTACCGCCCTTAATGACGGGGTGAGGAAGGTCTGTTTTACCCCTATACGTAGAGGTTCTTGCTTATTGACTCCCTTACCTATGGCGGCCACACCGAGAAATACCACCAGTCAGCTTCACAGGAGGACCAAAAACAAGACCTAACCTAACCTAACCTAACCTAACCTAACCTAACCTAACCTAACCTAACCTAACCTAACCTAACTTAATCAACCCTTCCAGACCCAAAAAATTGACAACTTACAGACCGAAAAAGACCTATTGAATGATGCTATGACTTAAAGAGACCATTTCAGACCAAAAACAAAACGAAATTCAGACACACACATACCCTAGAACCTCACAAACACAAACACACACACACAAAACACACACTACACACAAACACACACTACCCCTCCACAAACACACTACCCTCTCACAAACACACACACTACCCTCCCACAAACACACAAACTCCCAGCACAAACTCAGGCAAACACCAGTGCCTCCCAATAAGCCAGGAACCTCCTTCACAAACAGAGCGCTAGGTGACAGTGACCAGAGGCCAGAGAGTCCCAACACAGGCCATGCATATGAGCGATTTAGTTGCTGGCTAGTGTGATGGGGCTGGCTGATAGTGGTGGAGGATAGCTAGTGAGGGGGCTAGTTGACAGTGGGGTTGGCTGTAGTGGTGAGGCTGGATGGTGGTGGAGGAGTAGTGATGGTAAGCTGGTTATGACAGTGGGGGTTGGCTAGTAGTGGTGGGGGCTGGCTGAGTGGTGGTGGAGGATAGCTAGTGATGGTAGGGCTGGTTAATGACAGTGGGGGTTGGCTAAGTGATGATGGGGGCTGGCTAGTGGTGGTGGAGATAGCTAGTGATGGTAGGGGGCTAGTTAATGACAGTGGAGGTTGGCTAAGTAGTGGTGGGGCTGGCTAGTGGTGGTGGAGGATAGCTAGTGATGGTAGGGGGCTGGTTAATGACAGTGGGGTTTGGCTGTAGTGATGGGGGCTGGCTATTGGTGGTGGAGGATAGCTAGTGATGGTAGAGCTAGATGACAGTGGGGGTTGGCTGCAAGTAGTGGTGGGGGCTGGCTAGTGGTGGTGGAGGATGCTAGTGATGGTAGGGGGCTAATTAATGACAGTGGGGGGTTGGCTAATGGTGGGGGCTGGCTAGTGGTGGTGGAGGATAGCTAGTGATGGTGGGGGCTAGTTAATGACAGTGGGGGTTGGCTACAATGATGATGGGGGCTGGCTAGTGGTGGTGGAGGATAGCTAGTGATGGTAGGGGCTGATTAATGACAGTGGGGTTGGCTAGTAGTGATGGGGGCTGCTAGTGGTGGTGGAGATAGCTAGTGATGGTAGGGGGCTGAGTTAATGACAGTGGGTTGGCTAGTAGTGATGGGCTGGCTAGTGGTGGTGGAGGATAGCTAGTGATGGTAGAGGATAGTTAATGATAGTGGGGTTTGGCTGAAGTGGTGGGGGCTGGCTAGTGGTGGTGGAGGATAGCTAGTGATGGTAGGGGCTGAGTTAATGACAGTGGGGTTTGGCTAGTAGTGAACAGATAGCCGTATAAACCGAACTAAACCCTACCAACACAAGTCTTGAAGCAACTAATCCTCTCTCTCTCTCCTCTCTCTCTCCTCCCCCTCTCTAGTTAAGGTAGGACTGGTGGAGGAAACACACACACACACCACACACACACACACACACACACATTGTAATGGGCAGGCGTTTATGGCAAGTGAGCAGTCTGAGGTGTGTGTGTATCCTTAACCTCCTTGCAGGAAGGAGAGAGAAGAGAATCAGTTAACAGAGTATCGACATGTCTGAAATTTTCCAGCTAGTAATGTATCTGATGTGAACTGTTGTCCGTGGTGAGGCTGGTGGTGGGGCTGATGGTGAGTTGGGGGCGATGGTGGGGTTGAGGTTGATGGTGGGGCTGATGGTGGGGGTTGGGGGCTGATGGTGGGTGGTGAGGGGGCTGATGGTGGGGTTGAGGGCTGATGGTGGGTGGTGGGGGCTGATGGGTGGGGTTGGGGACTGATGGTGGGGGTTGGGGGCTGATGGTGGGTGGTGGGGGCGATGGTGGGGTTAGGGACTGATGGTGGGTGGTGGGGGCTGATGGTGGGTGGTGGGGGCTGATGGTGGGTGGTGGGGGGCTGATGGGTGGGGTTGGGGGCTGATGGTGGGTGGTAGGGGATGGTGGATGGTGCTGGGGGAGGGATCGTGGTTGGGAGAGGGATATAGAGTTGAAGGGTTTTGATGTATATAATTCGACAGACAGACAAACAGACAGACTGACAGACAGACAAAACAGACAGACTGACAGACAGACAAACAGACAGACTGACAGACAGACAAACAGACAGACTGACAGACATACAGACAGACAGGACTCAGTCACCACCATTGATTTTGTTCAGGAAAATTACTATTATTATTATTATTATTATTATTATTGGTGTGTGTGTGTGTGTGTGTGTGTGTGTGTGTGTGTGTGTGTGTGTGTGTGTGTGTGTGTGTGTGTTTGCCTGGTAACACGCTCTTGGTACTAGAGTGAACCTAATGTAATGGTCTGTGTTCCTCTGTGTTTCTCAATTTTTTACCGTTTCTTCTTCCTTCGCCTCCTTATTTTCTCCTGCCCCTTCTTTCTCCGTTTCCTCATTATTTCCTTTTCTTCTCCCTCAGCATTATTCTTTCAAATGGGAAGATAACATAAACCACTTCAGCTGACCAAGAAAACCTAACCTAACCACACGAAGGAGAGAGAGAGAGAGCCACTTATCATTGTTGTAATCTTATCATATAATGTAAATTTGCCACCAGTGTTGTCAACCTTACAACACCATCAAAAGTTATATATTTTCGTGACATCTCCCCCCAAAAAAGTACTTATAGTTTTAGGGCATTGTTATATCGCCCTTAAAAATATTAATAGTTTTGCAGTAACGTATTTCATTATGTAACCTTACGAATATTATTTAACACTGTAGAAAATTTTTGATGACCTAAGTATATAGAGTTTTGCTGTATCTTAAAGTAGACCTAAAAATTACTGAGACTTTTATCTTAACTTCTATATAACCTAAAATTAATAAGACTTCTATATTCCAACCCTTAAAATCGGTCTAAAATAATTCAAACTTTCTCTTTAACCTAAAAATCTGCTTAAATTACAGACATTTTTCCCCCGATTTAATCCGCCCGCCGGAGTACCTGAGACACGGTTAAATATACAGATTTTTAACGCAAATCGGGCGACTGGTTGTGTGGTCACGTTGGTGGTGTATGGGGGGGTGTATGAGGTTGAAAAAGGTGGAGGAGGGATTTGGGGATTGGATGGGTGGGGAGGGAAGGGAGGGAGGGAGGGGTGTGTGAGGGGAGGGGTGGAGGTGTGTGGGGAGGGAGGGGGAGGAGGGAGGGGTGTGGAGGGGAGGGGTGTGAGGGAGGGGAGGTGTGAGGGAGGGGGGGGTGTGGGAGGGAGGGGTGTGGGAGGGCGGGGGGTGTGAGGGAGGGGTGTGTGAGGGAGGGAGGTGTGAGGGCGGGGGGTGTGGGGAGGGGTGTGGGGAGGGGGGGTGGAGGGGAGGGGGTGTGTGAGGAGGAGGTGGGAGGGCGGGGGGAGGGAGGGGTGTGAGGGCGGGGGGTGGGAGGGAGGGGGGTGGGAGGAGGTGAGGGGGAGGGAGGGGTGGAGGGTGGGGATGGAGGGAGGTGTGTGGGAGGGAGGGAGGGAGGGGTGTGGGGGAGGAGGGGTGTGTGTGGGAGGGAGGGGTGGGGAGGGGAGGGGGGAGGGAGGGGGTGTGGGAGGGAGGGGGGGTGGGGGAGGGGAGGGGTGTGGGAGAGGGGGGTGGGAGGGAGGGGTGGGAGGGAGGGGTGTGAGGGAGGGGTGTGGGGAGGGGGGGGGTGGGGAGGGGGAGGGAGGGGTGGGAGGAGGGGAGGGGGTGAGGAGGGGAGGGAGGGAGGGGTGTGTGAGGGGAGGGGGGAGGGGAGGGGTGTGTGGAGGGAGGGGTGTGAAGGAGGGGTGGGAGGAGGGAGGGGTGTGGGAGGGGAGGGGTGGGGAGGGAGGAAAGGGTTGAGGTGTGAGGGAGGGAGGAGGGAGGGGTGTGTGAAGGAGGGGTGGAGGAGGGGGTGAGGAGGGGAGGGGTGTGTGGAGGAGGGGATGAAGGAGGGTGAGTGAGGAGGGTGTGTGAGGGAGGGGTGTGGAGGGGAGGTGTGAAGGAGGGGGTGTGAGGAGGGGTGTGGAGAGGAGGGGGTGTGGGAGGAGGGATGAGTGAGGGGGGGTGGAGGGAGGGGGAGGAGGGTGAAGGAAGGTGTGTGAGTGAGTGAAGGACAGCAGTATACCCGCTACAGCGTCTCGCCAGCATTGATCAAGTCAGCCAGCCAGTACTGTCTGTGCTGTGTTGCTGTTGACAAGTGTATCTGCTGTGTTTGTCTACTGTCCTGCTGTGTCTGACGGCGAGAATGTCTGCTGTGCCACATGTACCGTAGTCTGGGTATCACATGGGAACAATGAAGTGTCTCTGTGCCACCTAGGGACAGTGCCATACCTGGGGCCATTAACTTCTCACTGTTAGTGTAACTTATCAAGTACAGTGCTTCGCCATAGTGCCAACCAGTTCCTCACCCCAGTGCCTCACCCCAGTGCCTCACCCTAGTGCCTCAACCCAGTACCTCACCTCGGTGCCTCACCCCAGTGCCTCACCCCAGTGCCTCACCTCCGTGCTTCACACATTTCTTAGGTAAGTCGTAATGGAATGACTCCTGTCTCAGGTTCAGTCGAACATCGGATTATTGAATTGAAACTGAAGGAAATTTATTGTGTTACTCAGTGACCCGAACCACTGCAACACACGTCCGGAGATGTGATAGTTGACCGAACCCTCAATAATATTAATAACGATAATAATAATAATGATAATAATAAAAATAATAATAATAATAATAATAATAATAATTATAATAATAATAATAATAATTATAATAATAATAATTTAATAATAAGAATAATAATAATTATAATTATAATAATAATAATAATAATAATAATAATAATAATAATGATAATAATAATAATAATAATAATAATAATAATTTAATAATAATAATAATTTAATAATAATAATAATAATAATAATAATAATAATAATAAGAAGAAGAAGAAGAAGAAGAAGAAGAAGAAGAAGACGACACAATTAAGAGCACCACACTAACTCCGTGTTGTGAAGCCAATATGACCACACTAACTCCGTGTTGTGAAGCCAATATGACCACACTAACTCTCTCTTATGAAGCAGTTGAGGTGAGATCCGAACCTCTTGTGGGTCTGGGCTCACTGCCTCTTATGATGATGGCTGTTTTAACTTAATATACCATTAAGTTAACTTGAGGTTCAGAGCTGCCTTATAAACGGTTAATGGGACCTTTGGGGTGAAGAGAGAGAGAGAGAGAGAGGTTCGCCCGCTAGTCTTTGGTCTCTGGGTGTGTTTTCTGCCTTGTGGATGTGTGTGAGAGAGAGGGAGAGAGAGAGATCATCTACTAAAAGGGTTTCAATCCTCTTGTCTAAACCTTCAATTTTATCAAGATATTTATTAAACTTATCTCCTTCCTGGTGATCCATTTCTACGCACGATCAATTGCGCTAAGCTTTCCGGGAACTGTGTGAAACAAAGGAGGAGGAAGAGGAGGTGGAGGGACTTAAAGAGAGAAGAAGTAGCCGGAGAAAGGAAATAAGAAGAGAGTGAAAAATGAGAGAGGGAAGAAAGGAGAGAAAAGGGGGAGGAGAAGGGAGAGGGAAGGAATGACGGAGGGGAAGGAAGGAAGGAAAGAGGTGGACGGAAGATGGGAAGGAGAGGAGGGATGGAGAAGGAGAACGAAGAAAGGTGAGAAGGATGGAGAGAGGAGAAGGAAGGGAATGGGAGAAGGAAGGTTGGGGGAAGAGGAAGAAGCAAGATGAGAGGAAGGATGGAGAAAGGAGAGGGGGAGGGAGGAGGAGGAGGAGGAGGTATCATGTCTCAAATTTTCAAGCTTCGCCGAAAGTCATCAAAGTGTAAGTTATTATCCCGATAGGGTGGCCAGTGTCCCGAGGGGGGTGTGGCCAGTGTCCTGAGGGTGTGTGGCCAGTGTCCCGAGGGGGTGGCCAGTGTCCCGAGGGGGTGGGCCAGGTGTTCCCTGGGTGGGCCAGTGTCCCCGAGGGGTGGGCCAGTGTTCCGGAGGGGTGGCCTGCGTCCCGAGGGGTGGGCTGCGTCCCAGGTGTGTGGCCAGCGGTTCCGGGGTGCTGCGTCCCGGGAGGTGGGCAGGCCAGTGTGTCTCCTGAGGGTAAAAATAAAAGTCCCGAGGGGTGGCCAGGTCCCGTGAGGGGTGGGCCAGTGTTCCGGGGTGGCCAGTGTCCCGAGTGGGTGGCCAGTGTCCCGAGGTGGCCTGAGGGGTGGCCAGTCCCGAGGATGTGGCCAGTGTCCCGAGGGGGGTGCAAAGTGTCCCGAGGGGTGGCCAGTGTCAGGGTGGCCAGTGTCCCGAGGGGGTGGCCAGTGTTCCGAGGGGGTGGTCAGTGTCCCGAGGGGGTGTGGCCAGTGTCCTGAGGGTGTGTGGCCAGTGTCCCGAGGGGGTGGCCAGTGTCCTGAGGGTGTGGCCAATGTCCCGTGGGTGTGGTCAGTGTCCCAAGGGTGTGGCCAGTGTCCCGAGGGTGTGATGTGGTGGAAGTGTGGTGTGGACCTCTGATATAGTGTGTAGTGTAATGTATCGACTGTGTGTCTGTGTATTGACAGGGTGTACGTGTATAGTGTACCATATGTGTTGTGGTGTGTTGCATGTATTGTGTTGCAGTGTGTGTTGTGTGTCAAGTAGTGTTATTTTGGTGTTGTGTTGGTGAGAGAACAAAAGTGTCAAATAATTGTTCAAAAAACTAACAAATTGGAGCGGGTGTTCCAATCTGGACATCGCTTCGAACTAAATGAACGACGTTTCAAATCGGTTTCATAATGTTTCGAGCGATGTAGTCAACATTTCAAGCGAATCACCACAACATTTCGAACCAGCATGAACCATGACGAGATTTTTAATAGCAGTGGCAACAACATTTCAATCTGGACATCACTTCGAGCCGAGTGAACGATGTTTCTAGTCAGCTTCATAAAGTTTCGGGCGAAATTGTCAACAGTTCAAGCGATTTAACACAACTTTTCGAACCTCCTTCAGTAATTATGAAGTTGTTGATGGTTCGAAACTTTGCTTATTGCTGTCAAAACACATCCAAACTCTCGTACGTGAGTTGTATGCCTGCAGGAGTTCACTGTCTCAAAGTCTCAAAGGTTCGTTCATTAAGGTTCTCTCTGGTACTGACAACGTATCTAGCTTGGGTACAGCCTCAGTGCAATTTTAACGTCATTTTAACCACCAACTCTTTGTCGCAGTTTAAGTGAGTCAATTACGTTTTAACATTTCAAGATTAGGAGAAATTTTAACTTGCGAACCTTTGAAAATCGATCTATTGTGTTAAGGCAGTTATATACGGCCTCACATATGCAGTTAGTGAGGACATTTAACTTACAACCTTCTATGAATCGATCTTCTTGTCGTAAGTTAAGTGAAGCAGTTAGATACGTTCCCAAATTTCAAGATAAGGCGGAAAATTTATCGTAGAAACCTTTAAGAATGGTCGAGATATTTGTTACTGTTTTATCTAACGACATCCAGTGAAATGGTGTCAGGTTGTCAGCCACGGTGTTGTCAGAGGGTGTAGGAGGGTGGGTGAGTGTTTTTTTAAGTGTTCCGGGAGTTCATTTAGTGTGGGTGTAGCGACGTCCGTATAAAGAGGGTGTAATGGACGTGGGTGTGGGAGGAGGTGTGGGGGAGGGTGTAGGAGGAGGGTGTACCAAAATGTTAACCTGTGAGTGTAAACAAAGAATGAGAAGGAAAACAAGACCTGCGTGGAGTCTCTTCAGTACACAGTCAACGAGAGAGTAAGGACAGTATATTAGGGTGTGAGGAAGGTGTAGCTAGGGTGTAGATGCTGGGTTGGGGAGGCCTGGGAAGTGTTGCCAAGTCAGAGGGTGTGAGGAGGCCTGGGAAGTGTTGCCAAGTCAGAGGGTGTGAGGCACTTTAATCAATACTCCAAAACGGGAGATGAAATACTGGACGATTGGCGTCGACGGTCTGGCCCTCGTGGTATGTTGGAGGCCTAGGTGGTGGAGGGGGAGGTGTTGGAGGCCTAGTGTGGTGGGTGGGGGTGTTTGAGGCCTGGGGGGTGTTGGAGGCCTAGGTGGTGGAGGAGGTGTAGGATATTGTTGTAAGCCTATGTGTTGGAAGAGGTGTTCGGTATTGTCAGACCCCAATAGTGTTGGAGGAATACCTGGCAGTGTGTTGGAGGAAGTATTGAGTGTTGGGAGAAAACCAAGTTGATTTACCATTTAATAACATCAGGCGCACAGTACACCCACACGTTGACAGCTGTGTTGTGTGTGTGTGTGTGTGTGTGTGTGGTGTGTGTGTGTGTGTGTGTGTGTGTGTGTGTGTTTTAGGATGACGTCAAACATGTTGTAAACAGGTGTTGGTGTTGTCAAATAACATGTGGGGGGAGGGAAGGTGGGGGAGGTAATGAAGAGTGGGGAAGAAGTGTGGTGAGGTGGAGATAAAGAAAGAGGGGAGGGGATGTGAAGGGTGAGGGGTGAAGGTGAAGGGAGAGAGAGAGAGAGAGAGAGGAGAGAGAGAGAGAGTGTGGTGAGGTGTAACATATATTGACTCGCTACCTGTAGAACCATCTTGTTGGTGAGGGTAGCAGAAAGTGTTGAGTGTTGGTGAGGGTGTTGGTGAAAGGAGAGAAGGGTAAAGAGGAGGATGGAGGAAGGGGAAAGAGGAGGCATTGTAGGGGAGATGGGAAGGATGGAGAGAGAGAGAGAGAGAGAGAGAGAGAGAGAGAGAGAGAAAGAGGAGGAGGGAGAGAAAGGAGGAAGAGAGAGAGGGCAAAGGAGGGAGAGTAGGGATTTTAAAGGTGAGGAAATGAGAAAGGGATGAGGAAGGGGTAGATGAGGGAGGGGAAGAGGAGAGATAGTGAGTGTTGGGGGAGGGATTTATAGTCGGGAAACATTACTGGGTGTTGGAATTTGTTGTGGCAGAGTGGTGAGAGAGAGAGAGAGAGAGTACTCTCTCTCTCTCTGTACATCCCTCCCACTTTCCAAGACGTAACCCTCCCCTTCCTCCCTCCCCCCCCCCCTCCCCCCCCCTCCCTCCCTCCCTCCCCCCTTGTAGTCAACGAGCCGTGACAGAGGTGGGAGGGAAGGACAGGGAGGGACTAAGCAGAGTCTGGCCCTACACTTAGTCACGCCTCACACTGTCCATCCAGCGAACGTTTGTGGCGGAGCTGACACAAACGTTTGTTCCGCTCGTGGTGAAGTGTGTGTGTGTGTGTGTGTGTGTGTGTGTGTGTGTGTGTGTGTGTGTGTGTGTGTGTTGTCGAGAATAAAAGGAAGGCATGAATTAGGGTGTTGCCTGAGGGTGTTACAGGGTGGTGTGTCCTTAAGGGTGTTGATCAGGGTGTTACTTGAGGGTGTAGCCTGAGGGTGTAGCCTGAGGGTGTAGCCTGAAGGTGTACCGGAAAAACAATGTATATTTACCCTGTTTCTCTACGTCCATCATCATAACAAAGTGAGGAATTATGGAAAGGAGATGGAAGGGAAGAAGACAAGATAATTGAAGAGGGAAGAGAGGCAGGACGTGATTACAGGTGGAAGAGGAGGAAAAATGGGAGAGTGAGGGAGAGGTGAAGGGAGAGTAATGAAGGTAGTCTCTTGAGGTGAGTGTGGACAAGGGAAGGTATGATAAACCAAGAGGGAAGGAATAGGTGATAATGTGGTGAGAGAGAGAGAGAGAGAGAGAGAGAGAGAGAGAGAGAGACACTCGCCCAGGACAAAGGCTTCCCACAGTGCCACGGTGCCATAGAGAGACAGGTGGTGCCACAGGTAGGGGTGCCAATCAACACCTTCATTTCCGGCACCCACGAGACTGGTAGCGGGGGAGGGGGGGAGGGGGCAAATAGGGGTCGTGGTTGTTGTGGAAATTGGGTATTGGTTGTGGGAAAATTGGTTATGGTTGTGGTGAAATAGGATAGGAAATTGGATATTCTGTATGGGGAAATATTGGAAGGAAATAGGGTCTTTGTCGGAAAAATAGGGAGGAGGTAATTGGGTTTTCACTGAGAAATAGGGTATTAATTGGGTATCGTGTATTAGGGAACTGGATCCTCTGTGTGGGGAATTAAATTGGGGGAAACGGGAGGAAATGGGCATTTTTTACATGGAAAATAAGGTTTGCGTGTGTATGTGTGAGACTGAGTGTAGTGCTGTATATTTTTGAGTGTGTATGTGTGTGAGTGTAGTGGTGTCTGTGTGTGTGTGTATGATAGTGAGTGTAGTAGTCAAGAGGAAGGGGTGTAAACTCAACAGTGTATCGCCCAGGGTGTAGAAGAGCCACCACTGGTCATAATAGTACACAGAAACACGACCAAAACGACACCCAAAGTGTATAATACACCTCGTTAACACCCAGATTGCAGTGTGTATCTCCACCCAGGGGGAAAGAGGGACGTATCACACACACTCACCACAAATAAGATGAAAAATCACCCTTGTGTATAAATGACAGAGAGGATAAGTGTATCTAGATGTGGTTTGTAGGTCTTTGTTGCTACACCCTCGAGATACAAAACAAAAAACGGCAGCAATCTTCATTTCCTGTGTTAGTGACCAGGTGGGACCACAGCTAACTAACGCTACCTTACCTGGCTGGTCTGGTCTGGGTTCTGAGCTTTACCTGTTGGGTCTTACCTGTTCGCTGCTGATGTCCACCTGTAAGAACAACACAACTTTTTGAGAACCATTGTAAGATGCTTTTATTGGGGGGGGGGGGTCTTTTTGTCTTTTGGAAGGTCTTTTATTTCATGGGTCCTTTTGGGGGGAGTCTTTTCAGGGGGTCTTTTTGGAGGAATCTTTTATTTGGACCTTTTTTGTGAAGTCTTTTATTTGGAGGTCTTCTTGAGGGAGCCTTTTTTGATGGGGTCTTAACTTGAGTATTAGAGACTCTTGGTTAGTTATGGTATAGAGTCTTAGTGCAATTTTACGCCATTTTTCTTTTGTTTGGTTATTTTAGCTTATTATTATTACAGCTTTTATCACTCTCTCCCATCACTCACCCACACCCCCATCACTCTCACTCACGCTTCCCCATCACTCTCACTCACTTTCCTATCACTTTCACTGTCTCTCATCACTCTCCCATCACTCTCACTTACCCTCCCATCCCTCACACTCACTACAGCCATTCACATTATCCTATTAAGTTCGTCGCTGCCCAGGGAGGTGTGTGTGTGTGTGTATGTGTGTGTGTGTGTGACCTAACCACCACTTCACTCTCCAGTTGACCTCTGACCCCTCGTTACAGGTCAGGTCGCGGCCGGAAGAGTGAGAGAAGCCCCCCACCAGGCGATGTCCCGTCCCTCGACACCCCCGACCGCAAGTCCGCCTCCCCCAGGTCAGTACCAGGTCATCCAGGTCAGTTCCAGGTTATCCAGGTCAGTTCCAGGTTATCCAGGTCAGTACCAGGTCATCCAGGTCAGTTCCAGGTTATCCAGGTCAGTAACAGGTCATTAAGGTCAGTACCAGGTCATTAAAGTCAGTGCCAGGTCAGTGTCAGTTCACCCAGGTTGTTATGGCTTTAATTTTCCAGACTTTAAAACTGCAAGAAAAGTTAGTTTATGTATGAGAGAGAGAGAGAGAGAGAGAGAGAGAGAGTAGTTCCAGCACTCGGATATGGAAACCATTTTTCTTTGCGTTTTATCTTGACGCGTCCCTTCCCGCCTGTCTCTGCCCCCTAGGCCTCTACCCCATACTGAGAGAGAGAGAGAGAGAGAGAGAGAGGCTGCGTGGAGTAAGGGAGACAGACAGACAAACGAAACATCAATGCCTTCTAAAGATATAAACATCCTCTCCACCCGTGTGTATTCGTGCGTATGAATGAATATATGTATGTATGTACGTATACGTGTATGTATGTGTGTGTGTACGGACCCACTCACTCACGTTTCTCATCATATATACTGTAGATCCAGCAGATAGAGAGGATACGAACCCACGTTGCATCTATATTGAATGAGTCGTGTCCCTCTCCCACCGCCGTTACTGTGTGATATTGACAAGGCCAGAGTCTCTTGAGGTGTGTGTGTGTGTGTGTGTGTGTGTGTGTGTGTGTGTGTGTGTGTGTGTGTGTGTGTGTGTGTATGTGTGTGTGTGTGTGTGTGTGTGTGGAGGAGGAATCGTAGTAAACTATATTAAACTAATGAATGAAAGCTTACCTGTAATCGACTATTAACCTGAGATAAAGAATTAATATACTCCACCAAGGAATAACATCAACTCAATGTTATTTTCTTAAAAATAAAGTAAATTCCAACTTAAATAATATATATCCTTCTGTTATGGGTATACACTATATATGCGTCAACAGGTGTGGTCTCCCCATTATAATCCCGGCACCACAGGATGTATTTATACCTGTGTAGAGTGATGTTAATTAAGTCACCTGGTAATGTTGTGACAGATCCGCTTACCTGTTGTACCTGTAGGCGGAAGTGACGTCATGGCTATTTGTTTACATTGTATAGGCCATGAAAGGTAACGTAACGTACTGTTTATACCAGGACGCGTAGCGACACACCTGTCTCATAATACAGGTGTTTGTCGGGGGTGTCTGGTCACACAAGCTGCCCATCTAAATCTATCTAACCTAGCTTAACCTCACCTCACCTCACCTCACCTCACCTCACTGAAGTACGGCTATCTCTCCCACCACCGGAAGTGAATGGTGATATTTTAACACTTGTGTCTGTAAAGGAATAAGAACTCGAGAGAAAGAGAGACATTACGAGAGACAGAGAGACATTTCTAGACTTACTCGAGCTCAAAACTGTCTCGTCCACAGGAGAGAGAGATCGTGATGCTTACTATACGAGACCCGACAAAGGCCTCTGTTCTTAAAGTGTCTGACGGCCAATATTACTCGTAACTTAAGGTAGAATAATGTAACGGACTGGTTGACTTACGATAAAACACTGAAATAAGTCTGAGTGTTAAGTGGACGTATCTAGTTAATGTAGTCTCAGTGTTAAGTGGACGTATCTAGTTAATGTAGTCTCAGTGTTAAGTGGACGTATCTAGTTAATGTAGTCTCAGTGTTAAGTGGACGTATCTAGTTAATGTAGTCTCAGTGTTAAGTGGACGTATCTAGTTAATGTAGTCTCAGTGTTAAGTGGACGTATCTAGTTAATGTAGTCTCAGTGTTAAGTGGACGTATCTAGTTAATGTAGTCTCAGTGTTAAGTGGACGTATCTAGTTAATGTAGTCTCAGTGTTAAGTGGACGTATCTAGTTAATGTAGTCTCAGTGTTAAGTGGACGTATCTAGTTAATGTAGTCTCAGTGTTAAGTGGACGTATCTAGTTAATGTAGTCTCAGTGTTAAGTGGACGTATCTAGTTAATGTAGTCTCAGTGTTAAGTGGACGTATCTAGTTAATGTAGTATCAGTGTTAAGTGGACGTATCTAGTTAATGTAGTCTCAGTGTTAAGTGGTCGTATCTAGTTAATGTAGTCTCAGTGTTAAGTGGACGTATCTAGTTAATGTAGTCTCAGTGTTAAGTGGACGTATCTAGTTAATGTAGTCTCAGTGTTAAGTGGTCGTATCTAGTTAATGTAGTCTCAGTGTTAAGTGGACGTATCTAGTTAATGTAGTCTCAGTGTTAAGTGGACGTATCTAGTTAATGTAGTCTCAGTGTTAAGTGGTCGTATCTAGTTAATGTAGTCTCAGTGTTAAGTGGACGTATCTAGTTAATGTAGTCTCAGTGTTAAGTGGTCGTATCTAGTTAATGTAGTCTCAGTGTTAATTTTGAAGTACATTTTGCGTTTTATCTTAAGTTAATCAGTTAGGTACGTCATTTTACATTAACTTACGAGAAATGTTAAGCGTACAAAAAAACACAAACAGAGAAAGTTAGTAATGCACTGCACTTGTCGAGGCTCCATTGTTTTTTGAACCGTTTTTCCCTTTGTTTACCAAAATTCTTCTGCGGTCGTAAACTCTTGACACGACCGCCGGAGCCCATGACCTTGCCCGCCTCACCCCGGTTTAGTCATCACCAGACAGACTTTCAGTATATTTTCGCCTACACTGAGGTTCATTCTGCCCTCATTTGACGCGCTCTCACTATCATGACTTTTAAACATTCATTCATTGAACTATTTAGTGTATTTGTGGCTTAAATGTTCGTACTTTGCCGATTATGTTATTGTACTCAAGTGATTATAGTATTGTACTCTAAAGGATTGTTTATCGTACTCAAAGGATTGTTATTATACATTGTTGGATTAATTATTGTAATCGTACTGAATTGACGATAAAAGTTCGTACACACACACACACGATGATGCTCTAACCTGTGGCGGACGTTAAGGTACACAGACCATACGTGAGTCGAATGGTAACAGTTTTATGGATGATAAACCCGTAGAAATGTGAGAGATGAAGCTGAGGTAGGCAGGAGCTCCCCATCTCTCACAAACTGGGCGGCGGATGACTGCAGGTAACTGTGCTGGATATGGCTATTGCCGCTACGCCACGCTGTTTTTTCCCAGGTGTGTCAACGCCAACACGCACACACACACACACACACACACACACACACACACACACACACACCTAGATTTAATTGAACTAAACGAGTAATAAAAATACTAAATTAGACTAAAGTTAGATTTGTTTAATTAAAATGACCGAAGTAACTATTTTTCCCACACCATGGACCATTAGCGTGACTTACCCACCGGCTTGTCTTTGTTCGTCTTGGAGGAAAAATTTTTGTCCGCCGACCCGAATAGCCTGTAAGTGAAGTGTTCCGGCCTAAATGTGTTTGAGTATGTCTGTTATTATCTCCGTCTGGCTGTGTGTGTGTGTGTGTGTGTGTGTGTGTGTGTGTGTGTGTGTGTGTGTGTGTGTGTCAGTCATATATTACATATATTGGTGTTGTGTAATTACAGAAGAGAGAGTGCTAACAGTGGTACCATATAGCAAGGGACTAACAGCTAACATAACCTACACACTCAGTTATGTTATATATTTACCACAATATTGCATCAGTCAGGTGACCTCTTAATAAACTTCACAGTAAGTCAGAACATGGTAACGTTAGTGTGTATCCTTGAGGAAATATTTCAGGGGGGGATTAAAAGCTCACGGACACAGTGTAATTGACCTTTTGAATATTCTAAAGGTGTTGTTTTATTGTAAGGATCATTAATGGCAGGTGAGGTAAAGGTATATTGTTGCCAGGTAAGATGTGTTACCTCTGGTGTTGACGCAGCATCACCTGTTAGAGGACAAACTAACATACTGAACCTCTGTCTCTGTACTGTACCGGACGGCCGTGTGGGGCAGCGTGGATACAACACACTGTATTGTTCCGCTACACAAGGAAGCAGTGTTACCAGTACTGTACTCCAACCTTTCACTTTCCAAGGCATAAAGTTAGGTACCATTCACACCTGGGTGAACTAGGGGTGTCCTGGACGTTTAGGACAGGAGACGAACACCACCCACTTGGCGTTTAGTGCAGTGTTACACCTCCGCCAGGGTGACGACACACACACCACTAAAGAGTAGTCCCCAGCCTATTTCACCTAGTGATAAAATACCCTAATGCTTCCTACAGGGATTAGGTTAGGTTAGGTTATGTTAGGTAAAGGTAGGTTAGTTTACATTAGGTTAGGGTAGGTTAGGTTAGGTTATGTTAGGTAAAGGTAGGTTAGTTTACATTAGGTTAGGGTAGGTTATATTACATTAAGATAGCATTAGGGCGGCTAGTCTTAAGGCGAAATAAGCTGGGGTGGCCAATTTTCATGTGAACCGAATATACAGGTGACAGGTCCTTTAAATTCGCCGAGGTAAAAGGTTCTCAGTAACTGAGTCAGCGAGTAATGAGTGTGCCGGCGGGTCTTTACTCAGCAGTTACTCACTGATGTAGTGCAGTCGGCAGCATTTCCACCTGGTACAGTGGCTGGCACATCTTGTGAGATGTGGTAACTGTGTGTTTGTTTACATTGTGTTAAAACTCCTGGAATGGCCCTAAGGAACCTCTCAATAGCAGCTAGATTAAGGTTCCACAGAGGTGCCACATCTCTCAAGACACACCAGCCACTGTACCACTTCCACCTCCTACTGACTTATTACCGCCACAGAACTAGAATAATCCCTAACAGCAGGAAAATCGTCGTAAAATTACCAGGATTTACCACAAGTTCCTCCTCGCCTCCATGTAGTACAGTAGTGACCTCAGCCCTCCAGGAACACAGTGCTTTACGGGGCAGTGAATGTAGGAAAAGTTTTAAGCAATTCCTGTTGACTCGTACCTTGGAAAGTCAACGCGTCTGCCAAGTTTGTTTACGAGTTCTGCTTCATAAACCAATTTTGATTTCTTTGTTACCCTGGTAAAGGAACAGAAAATACTGCAATAGATGCTGTCAAAACGAAATGTGTTTATCGTATACCTGTGACATTGTGTGATACAGGTGCAATTAGTATCACCTATTGACACAGTTTCTCTTCCGACCAATCCCTGGAAGCTTACAGGTAAAGTCTTAACACACCTAACCTAACCCCACAGGTAGCGCTAAGGTATTCAATCATCAGGTAAAATAAGCTGATGGGGCTTAATATTCATGAGATTCGTTTAACTTCTCATTTTTGTCTTGTATACAATTTTTATGATCTTAAACGCTATACCGAAATATAACTTAGTTTGCAGTGTACTATATCCGTGCCGCCCCTCACCGGCTCTACGCTCTGGGTTACATTGTTTACGCCGTGTATGCAAAATTTATTACGTCTGTTTACATTAATAATACTAATTTGAATAGAAAACAATTGTGTGTTTTTAGGGGGTTCATGTCCGTGTTTTATGAATAATGCTTGGGACACACACACACACACACACACACACACACACACACACACAGAAAGAGCGAGAGTAGGGGACAAACACACCTGAATATTCATATTAAAAGTCGTGGATTTGGTTAGGTTAGTTTAATTTAGTTTGGGGATAGTTTAAGTTAGGGTTAATTTTAAGTCGGTTAGGTTAGGTTAGCTTACCTTAGGTTAGGTTAAGTTCAGTTAAGTATAGTTAGTTTAGGTTAGGTTAATTTCAGCTCGGTCAATTTTGGTTTAGTTAGTTCAGATTAGGTTACCTTCGGTTAGGTTATCGGGTTAGGTTAGGTTAGCACCACTTGGGTTAGCTTAGGTTTAGTTAGGTTAGGTCAGGTCAGGTTAGGTTAGGCGCGGAGGTATCAACTCACGTCAGTCATCCAACACACATGTGCATTTTGAAGACTCCGTCATCATTAGAATATAAAAGGCTTCTCAAAATTCATATATGTAGATAACTAACATGTGGCCGCCATAGCCCGCCTGACGCTGACACACCATCATTAAGTATACACTGAAAACCCAGCCAAGATTTGTCATTTTTTACGATTTTCATTAAATATTTTCTTGTCTTTGTGTTCAGCCGTGAGTGACCCCAACACAGTTTGCTGAGATTAAATAAACTTTTCTAGGTGTTATAAAAGTAATGTATTATATATATTTAAGTAACGTGGTGTTTATATAACTTACATTGGTTTAATTTATTTACTGTATCAAAATTTTTATTATTTTAGTGAAATATATGACCGTTATCGATTAAAACACAAAAACAGTATAGCTTAGTAATCGCCTAATAATATTAACAAGTCATATAACAAAACGTATTGAACATTGAGTATATATTTATATATGATATATTACGGTGTCTATGATTATGATAAAATTTACTTCAAAATACTGCACAGGCTCGAGTATTTATAGTGAAGCAGTGTGTACGGTACGATGCTCTAGTGTAGCCGGAATTAAATATACAACAGCTTCAAGGGTTATGGCAACACCTAGAGCAGTCCTGCCAGATGTGGCTAGTAACGCGATGCTCTCTCTCTCTCTCTCTCTCTCTCTCTCTCTCTCTCTCTCTCTCTCTCTCTCTCTCTCAAGCAGTTGTAGCAAGTCACTATTAAATAAAATCGTATCAATATTCATCGGGCGATCAGTCTGGTAATCGAAGTTTGGAGATTTTATCCTGGCGATCAGAGTGTAGCTATTACAGTGGCGATCAGAGTGTAACTACAGTATCATAGTGGCGATCAAAGTGTAGCTATTACAGTGGCGATCTACCTCAGAAATCATAGGCAATTTAGTCGTCGCCAGCCAGGGGGTCGAGGGGGGGGGGGACTACACGTAAGAACCTGGACCTTACCTGGCCAGGGGTAAA
>NW_024731054.1:2236070-2278570 GCF_018991925.1 Homarus americanus | reverse complement strand
CCTTTTTAATATTTAGTTATGTCTGTCCTATGGCTTGGATGTTGTCTCGGTACCTCATTGTGGCTCCATATCATGCCTTTCCGTCTCATTGTGTCTTGTCAGCATGTCTGGACCCACTATAAACCTTTTCAACATGTCTGTGTCTCAATATGGTTATACAGTGAGTCTGTCTCTATTAATTATAACTTAAAATATTATTCAGTTATTATTCTTTTCTTCACACTATTATTACTTGTCAATATGCAGTTATACTTCTTCAGTCTCTCATAATGCCTTATACGTAAGTCTTTTTTTTTTACATGTTTTACATTTGGCAACGTCTGTGCCTTGTGCTTGCATCTGCCTCTTGTCTGTATCATGTGTCAGTGTCTGTTTCTCCTCCACAAGTCTGTGGTTGAATGCTTGCGGTGTATGTTTGTGTTTGTAACTTTTCAGGTACGATGATTTTTAAGTACGTTGACCTCACCCCATTGGGTACGATGTCGTATTACCTCCAACTCCATGGAGTACGATAACCTCCCCTGAATTACGTTACCTCATTTTTCTGGAGTACGATACCTTTACGTTTGATTAAGTTGTTTCTGTCACTTAGTACGATAAATGGTCCCCAAATAACGATTATAACCCCTTGAGTACAATAAGTCAAGCTTAATACTTAATTACCATGTCGTGTTCCCCATGAGTACGATAGCTTACCCTTTAATTATAACATCAAAATGTAACCTTAAGACATCACAACCCCAGTGTACGATAATCCATTGTTCTCAGTACGACGCCTTCATCATTTTGATGTTGATTGTTTTCCTCTCGAGTATGACAGCGTACGATAACGTTAACCTCTGATAACAGCTTAAGTAGACTACCCATTGAGTGGCTTAACACCGCTTGTTGGTCACAGTAACGTTAAGACAATGTACTAGAAGGAGTCATTGAGTGAGTTGACTGCATCTTAACTGTGAACAACATATTTAACTTTATTTCGCTAATTAGCATAATTTAAAAACCTAAAAAATTAAAGACCGGCGGTTACTTTCCGGGGTCACTTGCCCTCTGGGGGTCAACGAGTACAGCGACTGGTGACTTAAAACTGTAGAGGTCAACGAGGACATCAACGAGTTATCTTTAAATACATCTCGCTGTAAAGGATCAACGAAGACATTGGGTGTTTAAACTTGTTGAATGTTAAGGGTTAAACGAGCCTTAACTTTTGTTGTGGTCCGCCAGATTCTACGTTGTCCTCGACGGCGTCTCGGTGCTCTACGCTTAAGCTGTCTCCCTCCACTCACCGCGAGGACGTGTGCCCAAGGTCTGCTGTCCCCGCCCCCGCCCCTGGCCACGCCCCCGACCACGGGGATCATGGCACGCCGCCCTCCAGCCTCTCCCGCAGCTCAGGGTCCTCCACGGGCTCCAAGGAACACTGTCTGAAGGTAAGACGGAGTCCTACACTTAGTTAAACCTTTTACAGCTTATAATTATCATGATCATTGTCTTGTATTGATCACTGATTCTAAGCCTCACTTTACAATTTAATTCTCACTGTTGGTCTACCATGATAAGTTGCACTGTAGGACCTTCCTCGTATACAAGTTTGGTTTAGTTTCTGTTGTCAAGACTTGTGCCGCCGGGAGTTTGTAGGTATTGATAAACTGTGATATTTATTTGACTGGTATTTCCCCAACCTGACAGTTGAAGGTTAAATGTTGCGCACACACACACCGAGTCAGTAGCAGGAAACAAGAGCAACACTCACCACCATTCACCACCACCACTACCACCACCATTCACCACCACCACTACCACCACTCACTGGCTGCCAACTCCACCAACACTCCCAAGACCTCCACACTTACACCGTTACGTTCCCTCGGCCGCTATATTTACACCGAATGTGGACATTTACGGTAAATGTAAACACACCACACAAGGTCTCTGGGCTGTGGTGGTGGTGGGTGCACGACTCTTGTTGCTCTATCACTCACACCATCAGTATTTTACCTGTAATCGATAACTTGTATTTAGTTAGAAAGTTTGGCATAGGGGAGACTTATCTAACCGTGGAAGAAGTGTGGATAACCGTGAAAGAACAGTGTGGATAACCGTGAAAGAACAGTTGGATAAACATAAATGAACAGTGTGGATAACCGTGAAAGAACAGTGTGGATAACCGTAAAATAACAGTGTGGATAAACATAAATGAACAGTGTGGATAACCGTGAAAGAACAGTGTGGATAACCGTAAAAGAACAGTGTGGATAAACATTAAAGAACAGTCTGGATAACCGTGAAACCAATGTGGATATCCGCTTGCGTCTTTCCCCCAGCAACTTCAGCCAAACAGGACATAAGTAATTATCACCAGTGTGTGTGTGTTTGGTACAGTAGAATCTTAACGTTTTGTGTCCTGAATATTTAATTCTTATGGGAAGTTAATTGTAACTCAGAATTAAAAATGTGTTCGTTACGTATTTAAAAGGCGTGTGGTTATATCTCCTCGATAATCATGTTTAAGGTAAAGTTCACCTCTATAATTAATCACTGTCAACTTGCTTACTATCAGCCCTTATGTTGGGTGTCAGTCATAGTAGCTCCATGCTGTCAGGAGGATTTTTACAGAAAATCTATCTATCAAGGAAGTTCAGTGTGGTCCCGTTAACGGTGTGGCCCGTTAATAGTGTGGTCCCATTAACGGTGTGGCATGCTGACTGTGGCCTGATGACAATGTGGCCCTCTGACAGTGTGGCCCGCTAACAGTGTGGCCCTCGAACAGTGTGGCCCGTTAACAGTGTGGCTCACTACTCCTCGTGCATGACTCATCCAGCCCCGCGGCCCTCCTGTTGCCAACATCTTGACTCTCCCACTCTCTCTCTCCCCCTATCTCTCACTTTCTGCATTATAAACTTTACCCTTTTACCATCAGATGTTTAATATCCAGATTTTATAATATATGGAGATGTTATAGGGGGCGGTCATTCATATATATGGTGTAGTAAGCGTGGGACATGAAAAAGGAAGTTGTTTACAGAAGTAGTGTGAATGGCGGCCGAGCAGATGACGCTACATGTCGTGAAGATCCTCTACCTTGATTCATTATTAACCTATTAACACTGCATTAAACGACTACAACCTTATAGTATGAGATAGAATATATATTATACTTTTAGTTAAGGTTCTAATGGGTTGATAGATGAGTTATTAGAGGTAAATAATAGTTAAAAATTGAGGGTGTGTGGCAGCGTGTAGGGAGGAGAGGTGGTGGTGCTTTGTTGTTGTCAGTGCCTCTGTGTTGTTCCTGTGTCCACACACCTCCTATGTCTCCCTCACTAACTCTACACTATCTATGAGGGATTGGGCCAGCAGTATGCCCTTATCTCGCCCTGCTGGCACCAACAGAGAGATATTAAGGCAGAAATCAGCCGTCCAGGAGGGAAGATGTGTGGGGCTTTAACACAAGGTTAGAAGTTTAACACCACGTATGGCCTTGCTGTAATGGCCATAGATAACTTGTTTAACACTTTACTGCCATTAACACTGGTATATAGGGTTAATTATTACTCATATATGTTGCAAATTAACTTTATGTTCGTGTTATAACTCATTAAATGTTTTAAAAGCTGTGGCATTGAAAACTTTTGGAAATTTATCTCATTTGGTTAAAACATCTTGTGCTGTTTTTCCTCAACTAGGCTCAATGATTTTAATGTTTTGCCATAATGGATTATATTAAATTGTGTCACTATTTTATAGGGAATTAGATGGTATTTAAACTTTAAATCTAATAAGAAATAATTAAACTCGGTAATTAGAATATAATTTTGATGGTACACTATATGTCATTAAGTGAGGGGACATGTTGCAATATATTGGGTCATGTCTAGCTACTTTACTGATATACTCTGCTAATGGTGTGGTCTTGGAATTTGCACATCAGAGTTATTCTTTATATGTTCTATAATTGTTTGAGGTATAATACTAATTCAGTAATAATTAAAGTTATACACTGGGGTATTATAATCGTTTTGGTCATCCATCAGGTTAGGTTGGGTTAGGTTAGGTTGAAATGATGTTTTTCCAATGTTTTTTGTTTTTATCACATTCGCCACTTATCAATTTACTAGCCATTAGGCCGGTTTATCCAGTGTTAGTACTGGAGGAAACAACTTGTGGTGTTTGGTAGTGAAGGTCACACTGGATAACACTTCTCGCATGTGTCCGGGCCAAGGCTCGAACCCTTGACATATTGGTGGATGACTGAAACAATAATTTTACCATACAAGGTAGATACCAATATAAGAATCTGTGAATGGTGATTAAATACAAGGTTAAGATTCGTTTCAGTTACACCACAGAACATATTTATAGAGAGAAAGCCCAAAAAAGATCAATTTATTCTATTATCTTTCCATCACTAAATTTATATTTTTTGAGTAATTTGGACTTTTTGAAAGCACTCTGGGGTAAATATTCATTTAATGACTGTGGCTCATTTTTGTTATGAGAATTAAACTTCCAAATCACTGTTGAAACCTAAGATAAACCTAACTATGTATTACTTATTAAGTTATCCTAACCAACCAAACCTACGTAACCTAACCTAAATCCTTGCCGCAGCCATTAAACGAATATTAACCCACATGAGTTAATAGTCGTTTTTCACCCATCCTCTTAAAGCATTTTGGACCACCTTAAATATTATATTTTTTTTTATTATGAATCAATATTCAAGAATAACATTTCTTGTGTAAATGCTTAGTTTTTAATATATTGTTCTTATATTTGTAGTCATGAGAAAAATTAATGTGCAAAGCCTTGATAATTTATGTCCTGGTATTTTGAATGTTTATTTTTACTATTTCATGTTAGAAATGTTGATAACCAAAAAACTCAACATTTTTTGCCATCATACCGTGCAGCAAATGAAATTATTACCATGTTTGAGAAATACTGAACATAGCAGAATCTTGAACCAGGATTTGTTAGATATAGCCTTGGGACTCACAGATGCTACTACTGTATGTGGGTGTCTCACATACCGTCATATGACACTGCTAGTATATGACACGTGGCACCTGAAGTCTCACATCCAAGGCCACCTCAAAGAACTTGTGTTATGATGCATGATACAGCAGGATTATAAGCTTTTCTTGGCAACTGACTGTATGGTGGCAGTGAGTTGGCAGTTTTCACCATCACGTACAAGAATTTCATATACTGTGCTTGGGCATAGAGAAGTTGACTATTCTGCCCCAGACTGTCAAGTTAACAAAACCATAAAACACAGATCTAAATTTAGATTTACAAACACCTAAATGCCTATTCAGTAGTGACCACAAGAAACACATGTCACAGAACACATACCAAAGATATTACATGGACTACTGTAAGAGATATACTAGTTAAGTAACAGTAATTACCTCTCCACAGATTTACTCAGTAGAGGCTGATGACAATGAGGAAGGACAGCCTGTGAGAAACACCTTAGTGGAGGCTGCCAGTCCTCGCAGGAACAAGCACCACAAGCAACAGGAGTTAGAGGACAGCTCACATGCACGCAGCCGCCACCAGAAGAATAACGGTGGTGTCATGGATTCTGGTCAGGTAGGCTCGGCTCTCACCCAGTAAGATCACATTAACCCTTTAGCTATGGGGTCCTCAGATCATATTAACTCTTTAAGTATGACCTTAGGTACTGTGTGAGGTCCCAGGTATTACTAAATATTCAAGGTTTTTGTCATCCATTGTATACACTGGGGTTATCTCTACTAGGGCAGGCAGTATTGGAACCAACCCACTGCCCCTATACACTCTCTTTACCATCCTCTCCTTCACCTTTCTCACATGTCAGTACCATACCATCCCAGCAAACCTCCTCTCTCTTCCCATTCCACCAACCTTCTCAGATATGTCTTTAACCATTCCACCAACCCACTTAGAGCTCTCTTTACCCATTTCACCACTCCACAATATACTCCCTCTGCCTGCTTTGCCTTCCAAGCTCCTCACACGTCATTATTTCTTACCTCCACAACTGGTAACCTCAGAGGCAGTTGTCAAATAGTCCCATCTCTGTAGTTTGTATATTAGAACATTCTAGTTTATTCGAAGTCAATGTTTCACTGCCAAAAGTTAAGTCAAGGGTTATTGTATTATCTCCGAGTTCTTTAATTGTAAACAGTATTCAGGGTGTCCACTGGTTTGGAAACCCTGGAAAAGACAGGGAATTTTATTTGGGGCTGAAAAACCTGGAACAGCCAAGGAATTTTACAAATATACCTGGAATTTTATGTGAATTCAGTTCAACTCTAAAATATTTTTTATTTTGACAACAGCAGTACTGTAAATTAATGATGTACTATATAATAGGTAAATAATTAAACTTTTAGGAACAAATTCCAGTAAATAGTCCACTCCAAAACTGAATTACAGTATTTATGAACCTATCATGTTTCATGTTAGTGATCAAATAACCAAATATTACAGGTTATACCTACTAATTCTGCAGTGAGTATTGTCAGAGATGAATTGTTCTTATAATTACCGGTAAGTGGGTTTATTTATGCACATTATTCCACACATTTATCATGAGTCACATAGGTGGATCAGGAGTGTGATTTTTCGTTTTTGGACGGATTTTTGGCTTTTTTTGGAACGTCCAGGTTGACCCACGTGAATCGTGCAAATCCGAAGAGAAAAATATGGCTTGGTGTGTGGGGGGGGGGTCCCAAAAAGGTCTTTAATTTCTTGATTAATATCATATACTGTATATCATCTTTAAATTTCCCAATAGTATACTGTATACATATTATTGAAAACCTCTAATTTTGTTATTCTGTCATAGTAAATTCAGAATTAATATACCTGGAATTTTTCAAATTTACACCTGGAAAAGCCAGGGAATTTTGTTTTGTCTGGCCATTAGACACCCTGAGTATTCCTCCTTTGTATTACACCATGCTTAGTAACATCGCTTCCAGATAGTTAAAACCTTGCAACTTGCCTCATTCTTCACCATAATTTTCCATTTTTACTTACTCAGTTATTGTCTTTTTTTGTTGTTGTTGTGTATGAAAATCTCAGAAGATAAAGTTTGTTGGTGAGGGGACGGATGGTAAACATCGAGACTTACATTGATGCTTCATTTCCAGAAGGGTTCTGACGGGCACCAAGTGGAAGAGCTGCGTCAGGAGAATGAGGAGGTGAAGCAACGACTCTCTAACCTCCAGCATGAATTTATTCTGTAAGTATCATATTTGATTATTGTTAAAAAAAAAATTACTATAATAATCAGAATGTGTGTTCAAAACAGTAAATCCTTGAATTCCAAACTATGTATTGAATAAACTCTCTGTCTCTCTCTCTCTTTTTTTTTTGGGGGGGGGGGCTAGTAAATAATTATATGTCCTGTACTCCTTATCTGTTTGCACTAGAGATTATTTTCAACAATACCTCTGCAGGCTGGAGGAGCAGGTTCAAGTGCTGGTGGCAGAGAGGCGGATAGTGGAGGAACAACAGAGAGCGGAGAAGGAGGCCCAGGAGCAGGCGTACACCACCAAGCTGCAGCAGTACCAGGCCACCATCGCTGCCCTTGACCAGTGTACTGGCATTCAGCCCGAGGGGCCTCCCATACCACAGAGCAAGGTCATTCACCCAGACTTTCTTTATTTTATTACTATTAAGATCATGATAATGGGACTCACACATGGAAAACCAGAGGTAATGGAGCTGATCATGAAAACGTGGTCAAATTATACTTTATTTTCCAAGGATAGGGTGTAGAGAAGTAGAGGCTAGCTTGAATGAGAAGGAGTTTAAGTGTTTAAGTAAAAGTAGAGATGTAGGTAAATTGAATAATGATTGACAACCCAAGGAGTATTGACAGTGAAGAGTGTGATAAAAGTAGAACTGTGTGTGAGGAAGAAGATGTACTGTTGTGGGGAATACTTGAGGTGACTTGATCATTGGGGTGTGAAACATGAGGAAGGAACCAGTAAGAGGCAACAAATGATGTGAAGGAGAGTGAGAGAATAAGGAAAGGTGTAAGTGATACAAGGATTGAGCAAAGAGTAGGTCAGGGTTTGTTAAGATGGTATTGACAGACAGAGAATGGGAAGTCATATATGGGTGAAGTGAGTAAATAATTCATAAATGGATGGTAGGAGGGAGAGGGAAGAAAACATAAAGGCTGCACAAGAGGATGGATATTGGACGCCCAGGAAGCGGCAGCGTGTGTTAATGAGTGGAGAATATTATGTTAACTGACTTATGGGAAGAATACACTGCTGCTGGGCGATGCTACCTTATGTACAGTGACAACCATATTTAAGGTATTATTATGAGAGGGAAGTACCACAGTAAAAAATATTATTATGTAGTAAAAATATATGAATGAATGTATGGAAAATATTTGCTTACATTTGCTCTCTTCTGGCCAATCTGTTCACTGTATTAATTGGTAAACTCCTCTTAAGTTTTCTTTGGTGTTGAGAAGCAGAGGTTCCTCCTGATTGGTTGCCAAAACATAAAGAAAATTTAATGGAAGATATGTGAAATTAAGACAAATATTTGACATCATACTTCAGGTTCTCCATGTGTCAGTTTTATTATTTTACCCGTAATAAGTTTATTTATTTGTTGTAGGGTATTTATGGCCAGTTGTGTTCAGTTCTTTACTAAGTAATACCTTTCTGACAGGGACGTGTGGTCCTAATTACTGAGAAATAGTTTTAAAGAGGAGAATTAAATATCTAGTAATAATTTATGTTTAGTCTTGTATGAAAGGGTTTATGAACCAGGAAGGCAGAGGAGTATTGATATATAATGGGTGTCTCTGTACAGTGAAACCTCTATATAACAGACTACACGTAGATGAGAGTCTGTTATATCTAGGATCTGTTAGATATGAAACCTCCATCTAATGAACTAAATATAAATGAAAGTCCATTATATCAAGGGTCCATTAAATGTGAAACTTCCTTCTAATAAATTACATGGAGAGAGAAGTCCATTATATCGTGGTAACTCTGCATAGATTTAGGGTTGGCTTTACTTGAGGGTGTTGCATGCAGGAGTGATAATACTAACATCATTATTCCAAATTACTATTAATGTCCTTTTCCATCACGTAGCATATCACCTTACCATATCATCTCGAACATTTGAAACCATCAGGTACAGTAAGACATAAGTTTTTATTTAGCTTGTTGTGTAGTGAGTGTTGTAGTCTGCTCTAGGTTGATTAGTGTGGAGTCAAAGTGTTCTTGGGAGAGGACGCTGAATTGAGTGAATTTTTACCCTGAGGGGAATTTTGGAGGAGCATTTTTTCGCATTGTTTTTGTGTGATTGTGTACATAGCGACACATCTCTCACATGTGTTTTAAAGGGATTGTGAATCTTCCCCCTCAGTTTAGTTACTAGTAAATATCACCAAAAGAATTATAGTCCATTTTATTAGAGCCTTGGTGTAGAGGAAGCTCCACTAGACGTGTTTTTCACACCACCAAGGCTGAATATTTTTGTTGGACTTATCACTTTGTTCGGTCAAACTCTTTCTGGCCACTGTCTGTTTTTCATTTACTAAATATTGTTTCTGAGGAGAGTGTCCCTGAACCTGACATGCATAATATTGTGGTTGTAATAATTCAATGTTAATTCTCTTTTTAATTTTGCGGTGATTGAACAAGCCATCTTTTTATGTCACCAGAACTGATTCACTTGTTACTGTTCCTCCAGCACAGAGAAGGAAGACTAACTTCCCTCAAATTGGACAATCATATCCCTTAATCATATTTCTACTTCCTTGTCTACAGTGCTTGATTGTCTTACCAGGAGGAACATTGGTAATTATTTGGACAGATGCAATAATTCATTCACAAATCAGATTTGACAATGGTGTTGGACAAGTTTGAACCCCTGTATGTATTGTTGTAGTGAATCTTGGGGTATCTTGAGTCCTGTAGCAGTGCCATGATATCACTAATATTAAATATATGCTGCCTTTATAGAGTACTGTACATCTCAAGTGTATCAGATTCCCCCATCAGGTCAGGGTACAGTAAATAAAACCCTGAAGCATTAATGTGGCTCTTCAGTGGCCCTGTAGGTCATTTGGTAGACGTTTCACCACACATACAGATGGTCATGTACTTGATTCTTGACTGAAGTGGAGGATGGATTTCCTTCTTTGGGTGAATTGGCTGATGGTAAAACAACGCTGTGATTGACTAACATCTGGTCAGAGGGGTGGAGTGTGGAGTAACTCACTGCCAGATGTTAGGAAGCAGTAGAGCAATACCCATTTGACCACCCTGCTTGATAGTAAGAGAGGCCATTGTGTGTGTGAAAAAGAAAATAACCACTACCTATCACAGAAAAACTCAGCTTTATGAGTCCTGACTATCAGATAATGTTACGGCTGAGACATTCTGGTTGGTGCCTTGATAAAAGTTAGTGGTGGAGAATAATAGTTGACAGCCACCTGGTGACTCTGGGTGGGGATGGGGAAAGAGTATTGACAAATATCTAAAAGTTAATAGTTATGTTGTCACTGTGTAGTAAATATCCAGTTAAAAGAATCAACTTGAGAAATATGTTTTTAATGTTTAGTACAGTAGTATGAAAATATTGCTGGTTGAAGGCGATGAGTCCTGGTTGCACATTTTTTTTCCCCTGGGTGGGCACAGCCATTGTCAGCCACCATAGGTAGAACTCCGCACATCAAAACATTGGTGTAAGTACTTGCATCAATGGTTTGGATTACATTGTGGTCATTTTTCTTATACCTCTGATTGACTTGATGTTAGAACAAATGTTAGAGGTCACTAGCATAAAGGACAGTATTCCTGTATGATATTTTAAATAGAATCACCTAGATACTTGTACTATAAACTGTATCATAATATATTTTGTGATAGTTATTTATGCTTGGCCTAAAGTGTGAGGTGTTGTAATGGTTGCTTTGCTTCACCTGTACATTTTCAAGTAAAAACTAATTAGGAGAAGATGCTTAGTGGCAGCCATTTTATATTTACACAGTAGAGAGAAGAGTGTGTGTGTGTGTGTGTGTCGTCATTTTTTATAAGTGATAGTTATTATCTGTGTGTGTTTTAGCAGCTAACTTGTACAGTACAGCGCTTACAGTCAGTGTAATACAGTAGTCTTGTATTTTATGTTTTACAAAGGTTATGTAAATTATCATACCAGATCTTTACACTTTGGAGTTTGAATAATTTTATTTTTATTTTAGTTTAAGTATTTAAAGAGATTAAGTTATTGTTGTTGTTTTCTAATATGTTATTATTTATAGTAGGTCAAAGTTTGGGCAGTTATTCCCATTACATACTGTAGTTTGGTTAAGAATTAATAATGTGAGATAATGGTACTTTATTTCATAAACTCTGGAACAGTTTGACAGATGGTGTTAATTGTTCTTATTTTTTGTATTTTAATATTTTTTTTATCACATTTTTGTAGTGAAGGACCAACAAGAATAGAAACAATAAGGAATATTTTGTAGTAACTAAATGTATGTTTATGTTGCATTTTTGTCTGCTTAGTTGAAATCCCTGAGGCCATTACCCCTTCATTACTATTTTTGTGTTGTAGAGTTTTTAACACTATTTTGGGGGACATATGAATATCACTGAACAGACATCTTTATTTTTATAGTGTATAGAAATGATCAATTATGTCATAAGTTGTGTTACAGTTTTTTATATCTCCTGTTTACGTTATCACCCACAGTCAGATCTGCTCCCCACCATTGAACACCGGGACGAGGGAACAGAGTCATATTTATAAGAAACAAAACCGGAATTTACAGATGCTGTTTGATATTGCTTATGACTTTTATTATTAATAGTATTTAGATTAACAATACAATAATTCACCAGGAGTTCGGAGATGCCTGGGTCTTTAACTTTCAGGGAATATAGAAGAGCCAAGTATCTTCCAGACCTGTGAGAGAGTTATTGTAAAGTATTTGTTGATGGGTAATGATACAAACAGTCATAAGTAATATTGATGTCTTTAAAGCGTCAGAAATATATGGTTTTGTTACTCATAAATGGCTCAGACATTATTGCAATAAGAGGTTCAGGGGTTCAGTCGTGAGTTACCGATCTGGCCGACAAAGACTCAATACCACAGAGTAAACGGTGATAGATTTTAGTTATTCTATATTTACTTCATGTCATAATGTTTATTAAATTATACATTAATCCAGTTTTGTTTAACAATTCAGTAAATGTTTTGTGTAGGAGTTTTATCACTGCTGTGTCTTTAGGAACTGATGATGAGGCGTGTTTATACAGTGTCTTCCTTACACCTGGTCCAAGACACATGTCATGTCTCTCTCTTTGTGGGCCTTAGCTTATGATACACATCATTGATAGATAATAAAAGTAATGACAGTTAGTACTGCACTTGTTTTGGCTAAGATGACCCTCTACCCCAGCCGTATGTAGGACGATTGGGCCACGGACGTTTGGTTTGGATCGGGGTGGTTAGGACCTAGTTTAACCGTGCCCCAAACATCCGCTCACCACCCCAGCCACCAGTGTTGTGTTCCTCTACAGTGACTTAACTTCTAAGGTTCACTTATGTTTTCACTTCCACACGAGGCTTTACCATGACAACACAGGGCTGCTTTTAATCGTTCACTTTGCCATTAACCCGTCCATTTCTGATTTACTGACTACTGGGAGGACGTGATATATATACTATACTCACTTCATGAACAATTTAAGAGGATGAGTAGATAATTCAGTGATTGGTGAGGCTGGGAAGCCGTACACACCTGAAGCTTGTTATTGTAGGCTCACGCTTTCCCTCTATCTGACCCTTGGTTGAGTCTTACTGTAACTTAGCTGGACAGTCCTCAGCCTGACCATAAGAGGTAGGTGCTGTTGTTGTTGTTCCTTCAGAGGGTTTTGCTGCCGCCTATGAGGAGGTTGTGACAATGCTTTGGCTGCATCACAAGAGATTTGGTCAGTGATTTGTAGGTTCTCAGTTGTCCTGAAATACAACAACTTTCGTCTGAGCTGTGTACTGTATTTCCACCTGTACAAGCTAACCTTATTTAGGTAAGGTTATGAACACATGTAAGTCGTCATTAACAACTTTTCTGACAACTCTCTACTGTACAATGGTTATCTTGTCATCCATCAAGATGTTAATATAGTTTATAAGCCACTTGAAATATCTGCTGACCAGGTATTGAACCCCTTTATAGTACACTGTTGGTTTTAATGGTCTTTTACAAAGAATTTTTAATCCTTTCGCATACAATGTGACTTTTTCCTCTGATATATTCTACACTATGTACATAAGGTTATCTGGTCCATTTGAAAACATAGTATCCTTAATAACATTAGGTATAAACAAAACACTATACAGTAGTTATATTATACTCAACAAACTGAGGAAAAGACTAATAAATTGTTTGTCAAGCATAATAAAGCCAGCGAGTTCTATCTAATATTTTTTGAAATTATAAAGAATTAAGATGGGTCAGGTAATATATGGACAACAAGTACAGTATATTAATTCATTATTTGCATGACGTTTATCTCGTTTGGGTTCATCTCACGTTCTGGTTGTTGGTGACCCTTGGGGTTTTATTTCAGGATAAACCAAAAGAGACAGCATGTGGTCTCCCCTCTACCTAAATCAACCAGCTTTATCAGTACAAAACCTGAGTCATTTATTCATTAACTCACTCAGTAAGAAAGTTTATATGACTGAGCCATGATATCCAGCTCCTGAGCATGCTGATTCCGAATCTATGGTCCACGATTCGATTGTGGGGTAATTAGTGGTCGTAATGATGCTTGAAAGATATTAATGACTTTCAATGCCAATTATTCACCAACTATGGGTTTCCAAGGTGCGATTTTGGTGTTTTGCGTTGTTCTGGAAATCCAGTACTTAATTAGTTTAACCCCTTAAATCCAATTCTGTGAGAAAAGTATATTTTCGTCAAAAAATCACTAAGGCAAAAGGCTTGCATTTTCAGCGGTTTTGGCCCAAAATTGGATTTTGTTAAAAATTTCAGTATGTACTGTACATTACATGTATTGGCACCTCACAAGTTATGACATTTTCTTGTTATTGATACAATTTCTTGTCTCTGGGTGTATAGTTTTTATTTGTGTTTGTTAGGAAAGTCACAAACTATTGTACAAGCAGTCATGTTACTGTGAAGATGAAGTCTTTTTAACTTGACTTTGTTCTTTAATCATAGCTTTTGTGCTTCATTGGTTATGTGAAGTCTCTGTCAGTATTTTGCCGAACATAACTATTATTTTGTTATGTTAAAGCATTTCTTCAGATGATAGTTCTGCTGTACCCTGAAGAGCTTGTTGATCAGAAGCTTAAATGTAAATATTTAGTGTGTAATAACGATCAGTGTTGTTAGATGTAGGATTTCTTATGGCAGTTTTTCTATTATATTCTTAAAAGTTGTCATTTTACCAGCAGAATAATAATCATTTCCTAACTTGAAGGAGGTAAAACAGGGCTTGGTAGAAATGATTATGTACCCTTATGAGTGGATATATATCTTTTGTCTCTTCACTTGTTAAATTGATCCTTTGGTCAACTGCTGCATTGTTGACTGTAGCTCTGTTGAGTCACTGGCAGGTTTGGGGTGTTGAGTGCATGTGTCACAACAAACCCAGAGCCTGCATGTACGGCACTGGAAACATACAGGGTGTCCATAAATTATCCAATCCATTATAAAACATAACTTCAAAAACATTACAGATAGAACACATCAGTTTTTATTGCCTTAGTAAACTTCCACAAGTGTTCTCTTTATAATATTTGTGAGGTTAAGTTATAAAATGAGTCAGATAATTTATGGAGACTGTATTTCTCTCTATTATTTTTGAGGTTATACAGTGTACACATGTCAGTCTGTTCAGCCCACACAGTAGTGACATTGACATCTGTTTTTCTGGGGAAATGTTTTATTATTATTTTATTATTCGCTACTTTATTTTATTGTACAGTAAGCTACAGATATGATGTGGAAGATAGACTAAAATACTGTTTATCTTTACTGTTTGGCTGTAAAGGTAAAGTTTAAAGATATAGTGAGTGAAATATCTCAATCCATGTTGTTTTTGCACAGGATGAAGAGTGCCACCCCCAGCAGGAGGCCTTTATTAGTAATGACTCTGTTGTGCAGATGTTAGCTGACCGCTGTCAAACTCTGGAACAAGCCAACAAACGACTACAGAACGAAGCTCGTGCTCAGCAACGTCAGTACGAAGTTTGCCTGGACCGCGTCGCCACTCAAGTTGTTCAGGCACTTCTCTCCCAGAAAGTAAAACATCAATATTTCTGTTACTGTTGAGGATGATTGATGGAGCTAAGGAAAAATTTGCAGAAACAGTTAATGGTGCAGTGGTGTTGGGTGCTGCAGTGGCTAGTATTGGGCTTCACCTGTGATCCTGGGGAATATTTGGGCACTTTTGACAATTTTTTTTGCATTTTATGACAAGCAGCACCTAGGTAGAATGATAATGAAGGTAGAACAGGGATACTGTAATGTTTTTTGCCCTTAATTAACATTTAGATACAGTACTGTAGTGGACAACACAGTCTGTCATTCAGATGTACGTTGGGAGTCAGGTGTTTCTCTCTCTGTGGGTGCATATAACAATGCTTCATGTTATTGAAAAAATTATATCCAAATTTTAAATAAGTTTTTGTGGAGATTAATACAAAAGAATATCTGACACAGTGTGATTTTAACAGAGCCACCAGGAGCAGTGTATCAAGCTGGCCCACCAGGTGCAGGACTTACGGCGACAGAACGCTGCGTTGTCTTCCCTGGTGGGTCCTACAGGGATGCGTCAGACTCTGCCTTGTTCCCACCGACACCGTTGTCCCCCAGCGGCTCCTCCCACCAATTTTTTCAGCCTTCCAACGACACTTAGAAGAAACAGACAGGTATTACAGTTGGGAGTTTTATGTAAACAGTTGATGAAGGGAGAATCTTTGTGTTGTTTATGAGTTCAGTCATCTTGCACCATCAAACATGGTTGACTTAAAAGTATTGTTCCTTTATAAGTTATGTAAATATAAGCTGAGTAATGTATATAACTTATACTGTTCAAGATTTTTACCAAATTAAGAATCAAATCATAAATAAAGAAATATATGTGAATGTTGTTCTGTAGATTTATTGAATTGTTTCCATGCCACCAGGTTGTAATTTCACATCCTAGGCAAATTTTGTATTGTTATGATTACCATTGGTTATTTAGTTAATTTACAGAATAACTTTTTTCACCAGCAGCAGAGTGAAGCGTGGCCACAGGAGGGTTGGGTCGCCTCGTGGCACGTCGAGGAGAGCAGCAGGAGCCACTTGGGCGACCACAACTCCTCTCAGGGTCATTTTCACTCCAGCCTCCAGATGTTGTCTGATGCCAGCATCCCGACCTCCCTCAACCTCACAGACCACAACACCACCACTTCAAGTAGTGTTCGACTAGGAGAAGACTGTTACACCCCTCAGGAGAGACTGGCCTCTACCACAACCACAGTTACCACGGCAAACTCTACCACAACCACCTGTTGGTATGATATTATCACCTCCCTCAGTGCAGCCAATTCTCCTCAGGGTACAGCTGTTGCCAGTAACCTAGACACAGTGCTGAATCCCAGACTAAGTGATGGTGTAAGTGTGTGGAGCCAGTCTGACCAGGTGATGTGTGAGGCCGGGAGTGCAAGTACCAGCAGTAGCAGCAGTTCTGACTCCCCAGTTCAGTCTTCTTATCATTCACACACAGTAATATTCTCAAGAGAAACTGGAGACAGTTCTCCTCCTAATGGGTGTGAGAGACTGGAGGAAACTAGAGGGTGCGTCACCCCTCCTCCGGCCACTAGCAAGTTCTCTCCACTCTCTCTGGAATCAACAGTCACTTGTGACAGTAATTCGCCTGAGCAGAAGAATTGCCAAGTATTTCAAGCAAAAATTGATAACCTTGCCTTTGATAAATCAAAGATAACAGTTGTCCATGAGGAAGAGTTGCTGAGTAATTCTCCAAATGAAAAGAATGCAAATTTAGTAGTGAATAATGTAAATACAGATGAAATTTGTAGTATTCTTCAAGTTAAGGAAAAGTTGATGAAATCCTTGACAGAGTCAACCACGAATGAGTTCACCATTGATTTATCAGTATTATCGTGCGAGGAAAAAAACAAAGGAGTGTTGAACAAGAATCTCACCAAAGTCGGCACAAAGAATACAGGCAACGAGACCAGCCCGGGGGAAGAGGGGACCACCAAGGACGAGGGCTACTCCACCATGTCCAGTGACGTACAGGCGGACGTGAAGGACAGCATCACCACCTGTACTGTCACTACTGTACAGGAGGAACCTCTTCTGGCACCTACACCAGTTGACTTCTCAGACCAAGGCTCTACAAACACTGTGAGAGAAAACCTCTCCAGGAAAGGGTCCAATAAGAGTGATAATAATTCCCTAGAGAAAACTTTAGTTAAGGAGAGAAAAATTTCTTCTGCAGGAAACAGCGAGTACTGTGACGGCCTCCGTGTTATATACGACGAGGAGGACAACAACTCGGATGTATTTTTTATACCCATTCAAGAACCAGAAAATGAGAGTTTGTACAGACATAGTTACCACATACCCTCGAGTGTAGAGAGAAATAAACCGGTTCGTTGTTATTCTGATTCTCAGTTATATTTAGAGAGAAGAAGTGCTCGTAATCCTAAACCGAGGACTAGCTTAGAGAGACACGTGTCGGAAAAAGATCTGGCGGAGAGATCTCCGTCGACGGAAGAAGTGTTAGAAGAGGCAAATAAAAATAGGAGCTTAAAACGGGTGTCGGGACAAGCCAGCCTCAAGAGGAGTCGAATGTATGCAAAAGAAGAACACACTACCTCGCACAGTAGTGAAGAACTGTGGCCTTTAGAAGACAACCAGAGAAAATATCTCTCTCCTACGTACAGTCACGCAGAACTGGAGGACTGGTCATTAGACTTATCTTCAGAGTATCTTAGTGGGGTGTGTGGGGAGGGGGAAGGAAGTGAGAGTGTGGGAACCAGCGGTGCCCATCATGGCTCTCTGCCGTCCATCCAGGAGGCGACCCCGGAGTTAGAGGAAGACAATAATGAGTTCCTCTGGAATGGTGCTACCTACTTTAAAGCAGATTTAGATTTAAATTGGTCGAGCAAAAAAGAGCTGACAAAAAGTTGGCAACTAGATCATTCTAAGGAAAATCATATAGTGTTATCTCCCAGATCAGGGTGTTCTGATCAGCCGGCTGTGTGGTCCAGTAGTGAGCAGCTTTCGTGTTGTTCTGAAGGTGTGTCAAAGTGCAGTTCTGACTTTGAAAACTTTTGTGAACAAATCTGTAACCTGCCAGAACTGAAGAGAGTTTCATTTTGTAGCAGTGAAGCGGGCGGTCAGGAAGCGTCAAAGGCTGCCAGCCAGGAAACATCCAGCGTGGGAGAGCACGAGGACGAGCTGGCAGACGACGTGTGCGTTGATACTGTTTTTACTAGAGATTTCTACCGCCTTGTTAAGTTTGAAAGTAATAAGAGTCTAGCAGCATCATCCAAGAGCTTAGCTACATCTGATGGATTATTAACTATTGAAAAGTTGCAAGACTTGGAATCAGGAGGAACACACAAAGAGGCTTTAGCTTCTGTCCTGGGCTTTATTGCAGAACAACAAAAGTACTGTGAAGAAAGAGAAGCACAAGATGAAAAAGTTACAAGTCAGTCTAGAGATGTATTAAGACTTGCAAATACATTAGACAGTTCGGGCTCTCCCTTAGCGTCAGTTGTGTTTCGCGGGACGTTTCCTAAAATATCTCCGAGAGAAGGTTCTAGTGATGCGTGTAATAGTGCTGATGACTTTTCTATGAGAACATTACCGTCGTTACAGTGGAAACCTAGCAAGAGAGATTCATTCAAGACCAAAGTTCCCCCTCCTGTCCCAGCAAAACCAAAATGTTCCCTTCATCAAGACCCCTCAAGAGGTGCTCCTAGCAGCAGTAATTGCATTCCTGCCAGATGTCCTGCTACTACTACTACGCTTCCTTCCCTCCCAGTTGTGCCACCTACGACCCTCCCAGTCTTGCCGACCACTACCCCGTCAGTGCCCTTTGTGCCTTCCCGGTCATCTAGTTTGGCCCCTCATCAGGTTATACCTGCTTGTGAAGTGGAGGTGCCACTCTCACATGTCCTCAAGGTGCCCATCAGGAGTGCCTCGCACCTTCCTGGTACAAACTCTGTCACCGAGCAACAAACTTCTAGTACAGTGTCAGATGGACCGTGTCAACACCTTCCAGTACCTGACCAGTGTAGCAGTGTAGCCACTCCCCCGGCAGTAGGTGGTCCCCCGGTGCCCCGCCGTTCATCTAGCATGGCCTTCACTAGTAATGTATTACCAGTTCCCGAGCATAAGGTGTCTTTAACCGATTCTCCTCCAGTACCAAAGCGCATAACGAGCAGAGCACTGCCCAAGCCTCCTGCATCACAGCCGAGCTCCTTATTAATTAAACATAATTCTAATGGTTGTAACAAACCTCTCGGGGGCAGCTTGGAAGGTAAACGGCGCAGTTTCATCAAAGAGACATTGGGGCTGTCTAGTCCCAGGAGACCACAGAGTGATTACTGTGAATTGCCCAGCCTGAGTGAAAATCCTTCAGGGATGTTGGAGGAGTTACAGAGGATGGCAAAGGTAGAGGAAGAGGAGGACAAGAAGAGAAGGTTGAGACCCGAAGGCAACAGCGGGCAAGAAGCCACCAGTCCAGGAGACACTGTTGGGCTGGGTACTGGCTGGGTCAGGGTACAGCCTCATATAGATCTCCAGGACCCTCAGGTATGTGAACACTCGGGTTGTGGAGGCAGGACACAAGTCTTGTGTTGCTGGTGAATGTAAAGTTAAATATAGATGAAATGTAGTGTGAGATGGATGACAGCCTGGACTGGAATGGTCGTAATTCTTATTTGACTTGACAGTTAACTCCTTTAGCTGTAGTTAAAGGTGCTCAGTAAGGAATATTATATTAATGTGCTTTTGTTAAGGTATTGACATTAACTATCCTAAATCAGATTACAAATGCTTGGACTATAACATGTATGGGACAGCTAAAATGTATAATGTACTTTACAACTGAATATATTTTGTGTGTAAAAATACAGGATGATGATACATACTAATAAAATACGAATTATGTTGCATTGTTTTTATTCATTGTAAGAAGAATTAGGTATAGAACTTAGGGGCTTCAGGGTGTTAAAGAATATTTTGATTTTGTTTTTCTCTCAACTGGATTTGTAGATGATAATGTTACTCGTGTCTTCAGGCTCGAGCTAACCTCTTGGACGGAATGATGGAGTCGAGTGAAGGCTGCAGCTCAGAGACGGAGGAGGACGAGGTGGCGGGCCATCACTACTCACAGCTCAGGTCTATGCATCGCAGCAGACGAAAACGCAAGGGTAAACTTATCTTAAAAACCTTCTTTATCTCTTGTTTATTTAAAGGTTACTATTCTTTGAGCTGAAATAGGGAAGATTGACAATGGTCTTTGATTATAGGGATAACCTCAAGAGGATTATAGATAGAACACACCAGCCCCTTTATACTTGAAAGACAACTCCTTGGTTACATTCTTGTCTCGGCACACTTGCACATATACAACGTGTTCTTTCTATAATATTTTTTGAGAATAGTACGTTATGAAATGGGTCTATTAAGTTATGAAAGAGAGTAATATAATTTATGGACACCCTGTATATACTGTCTTGCTCTGGTGATGTACTTGACAGGGCCCTACAAGCTAAGTGTGTTAATAAGAGTACAAAGGAAGAAATGGATGAATGTTAAAGATAATAAATTGCTTCATTATTAATGATAACTTCTTGATTATTTTCTGGATCACCTTAATGTTAATGAGTTAAAATTATTAAATATATTTGTACAGTAGCAGCTGTTGTTGTTGTTGTTAGTTGGTGTTGTACATTAACATTGAGAAATTACTTGGGTGTTTTGTGGGCTTTTATTTATACATAGGAATTTGTCTTAAAGTAATTGTAGGCTTTTTGATATCATATTTGCCTCTTAAGTGATTGTGGGTTATTTTATACCTTGGGAATTTGTGTTCAAGCAATGTATAGGCATTGTACTTGACTGGTGTGTTATAAGGATAGATCTGTGACATATTAATATGACTAATAATACAAAATTTACTGTATATTAAATTTAAGGCTCACGTCAGGGGATCAAAGATTACACAATATTTGTGCGTGTGTGTGCATGCGTGCGTGTGTGTGTGCGTAAATATACCCGAAACATCTGGACACATATTGGTCTATATATGGTACACACAAATATTTTTATACACATACATATACAGGTATCTTTATACACATACATATACAGGTATCTTTATACACACACATATACAGGTGTCTATACACATACATATACAGGTTTGTTTTTACACATATACAGGTGTGTTTATACACATTCTGTACATATACAGGTTTGATTAATACACATATACAAATGTGTTTATACACATACAGGTGTGTTTATACATATACAGGTGTCTTTATACAGATACAGGCTCATAAGCTAATATCGTGTCAACTTTGACCCCTGACATGACCCTCAGTGGAGTGTTAGTTCCCTCGTAGCTGTACACAACAACTAATCAACTTTACTGTGTGTTTTGTCGCAGGGCTCGGCCAGGCACAATGGTATGAACTTTTGGTGTAATACAAGGCTAACCTCTGCATGTGTTATGGTGAATGTCCCACTGGCTTTAACATCATTGTTTAGCTACATTAAGAATAATAATAATACAGGGAATGTTTGTCTTGAAATTGCTTGGCACTTGAAACAGTCCGAGGCAATATGACGCAGCTTTAGAAGATGTGCACTGTACTATATTAGTTTATGGTTTTTTATTTTAAGGGGAAAAATAGTCATAGAATTTAGTATATAGTGAGGAAGCCACAAGGTTACACAGCAGAGTCTCTTGTTACTGTATAGTCTCATGTTGGTCTTATCTCTTTAATGTATTTGGCTTAAAAGTAAAGAATTTATGTTTACACTATATCTACCATCACAGGAAAAGTTTGTTAATATTAAAAAAGAATTCAGTATCTTTATTAATTATATTTAACTGTGGGCACATCAGTGGTATAACTAAATATACTTTAAAAATAGATAGCTGTCAATTGAATTAAATATGTCAAGAGAAAACTACTAAACTGAGAGCAAAACTTATACTGAATGTAAACTAATTGTAGCTCTTACCTTTTATTATACAGTGAAAAAAATAACTTGTCCATGAATTCAGTGTAAAATATAGTTACTAGTTAATTTTCCAACATTAAACTACAAAATCAAGGCACCTGAGTCTCAAGTTACCTCCCTCATAAAACCTTGAGTTACTTACTGTTTCACTATCTGGTAAAGGATGCCAGTACAGTAAGTGTCCCTCTGTGTGTTGACTCCACCCCAGTCCCTTGCAACAGTGTGCAGTGAAATCTCCATATAGTAGACTTCTCTCTTCATCTAATCCATGAGATGGGGGTTCCACATCTAATGGACCCGCGATATAACTGACTTTTCACCTCTATATTGTTATTTAGAGGGAGGGGTCTAATATAACTCACCCTCGATATTACGAATTTTCCTTGCGATATAGTCCCTTTAATAGAGGTCTCACTGTAAATGTCTTGATAGTTAGGATAACACTTGCTGACCAACTAGTAAACCCTGCATGATGTTTCCCCCAGCTTGAGAAATGCAGCTTCAATGAGACTCAGAACATTACAAGTGTTATTTTCATTCTAGCATGTGAAATAATGGCTACTGATGAATTAGGTTTAATTCATGAACTGTGTTGCCCAAACTTTAAACTCTGGAATTACTGTACAATAGAAACAAACTGCCTCAAGTGATGCTTCATGTGAGGTTGGTCAGTAGTGCCCAGTGACTTAAGGGACAATGCTTAGTTTTGTTTGGTGTATTGACCTACACTGTTGTCCACCACAAGTGTTGTCAGCAGGAGGGTGTAGCTAGGGGGTGTCAGAAGGCCCCAGACATCAAAGAGAAGGTGGCACCAAAATTGCATTTGAAATTTTTTTATTTTATTTATTAATGAGATTATTTTTGCAGTGAATCCAATAAAAATACAGTACATACCTGTATCACTAACAGATGCTATCCTGAAGGCTGCTTTGTTATCCAGTCACTTCTATGTTCCTTTGGAAAATTTATATCAATTACAATTAAATTCATAAATGATCATTTGCTAGGGGGGGGCACCATCAGGGTTAGACAAGAGCACCATCAAAGGCTGCTACTGCTATGGTTGTCAGTATTTATGTGTGTTCAGTGCTTGGTGGATAGAAGTCAGTATATATGGATATTTGTTTAGTATTTTTATGAAACATCAAAGCTTTTTGGTGTTGTACTGATGATGTTCCAGAATTTTTTGGAAGAGAGAATGTTTCAGTTCATTCTTTATCATTGCATTAGTGTAGTTAACTTAAGCAGTTTGGTTATTGATGTTTGGTAGAGCTTTTTAACTAATTTTTATAAAAGATCCTGATGATGTTGCTCTCACAGTACACCCTTGTCATTGTCATCCACCTTGAAATGCTTTATACACTGTTACTTTACACATTTTAACTGTAATATACTATTTAATTTCATTCTTATATTCCCATATCACAATAGTCACTAATTTTTATTTTACATTACGTATTCCTGTATGTTATTACTTCAAATAAGAGCTTTAACACTTTAATATGATGTAGTGATCTCCGTGTAGCCACTAACTGCAGGTCTTGTGTAAAGGTATAGTTTACAGCAGAGTGTCTCCTTTGTGTCTAAGCCAGTACACTGTTCAGCTCAGTCAGCACTGTCTTAGTCACAAGCAAACATCTGCTGTTCATTTCAAAACTTGAATAATTTACATTGTTCAGAACCTCCACAGCCTCTAATAGCTAATCATCTTTGTGTGTAATTTTAACATATTTCACAAAGCAAATCTGTTAACTTCACTGCATGCTGTTTTCCAAGCCATTAATTATCTATTTACACACTCCTAGTCTTCCAGTATTGTCTCGACCTATAATACTCTGGCTGAGTGCAAAAAGGGCCAATGCCAAAAAATGTCAATTTAGACTGGACCATGTAATCCAGGTTTCATGGGCCAAAGTCAAAATTGGCTTTTTTTTTTTTTACATTGGCCCTTTTTGCACTCAGCCAGAGAAAAAATGTGTGATACATAAAACTCAACTTTCCTCAGATACTCAGAACTTCTCTCTCACTTTGGCTGTACAGTACTGAAGTGTTTTAATATTAGAGATGACTTGTTCAAATTCTTGTACCTCCTCACAGTATATCCTCTCCAGGCATCCTATTGTACTTCTCCTTTACTTGGCTTTCTTGTGACAACAATTATAATAATAATAATAATAATAATTAACGGTTTATTGAAAGAGCATGGCAGCTGGAAGGCTGAAAATGTACAGTTGCATAATTGGGGAATGGGTCTCTTGATTTACAAATGAAATAAAAGTAACATAAGTGATACAAATATGATATATAATGACTAGGTGGGGAGAAGGTTATGCTACAGGGCATTTCGACATAGTGACAGTGCAAAAAGATAAGATTGACTGGGAGTGAATAAACTGGTTGATTACAAGTTATTGATAATTTTTACTATGGTTGGGACTGGGCTGTTCTTATAGCGATCAGTACGTGCTCGTATGGGCTGGATGCGGTTGTGGTGTCGAACAGCAATTCTCGGACGAGGGATCTCGGGTGGTAGTAGGAGCCGGTGTCGAGGATGGTGCAGAAGCTTCTCACCGAATTTGCAGATGAGGTCGTGGTGATGGTCAGAGAGACCTGAGAGGGTCAGTGTGTTGAGCGCTTCTTGTTATGTGGTGTAGGAAGGGGAGAGAATAATCTTGCATGCCCTCTTGCACTTTTTCTAGGTGTTTACGTTGTATGGCATTTAGGGAGGAAGACCAGGTAGGGGAGGCTTAGGTGAGCTTGGGAAGCATAACTGTTGAGTAAACACTGAGGAGCTCGGGCGCAGGAACTCCGAGGGACTTGAGTCGGCGGAGGAGGTGGATACGGAAACTGGAGGATTTGACAACTGTACTGACGTGTGTTTTCCAATTTAGTTTGTTGTCTATTGTTATGCCGAGGAGTTTAGTGGAATCTACATCCTGGAGTGTGTCAGTAAGTTGTTGTGATCCCTAGGGCACCTCACAGTGAGCCATATTGTAATATTCCCCAGCACCAGAGGGCAAAGACACAGATAAAAAATATACAACAGTAATCATATGAGTGCACCTTTATCCACTTGGCATGCATGTACAGTATTTATGCTTCTCTCCGTTACTGAGGATTTTACAGTAGTTTTGATGCGAGTTATGATGTGCCAGTAGTGATGGTTTGTGTTCATGCTCCCATAACATGCAATTTTACCTTGCTCTTACGTGAATATTTTAATTGCTGTACATCTTGGACATTCACAATATGAAAACATGTAGATCAAGCACAGTTCCTCTGAACATTGTACAGTACACTATTCTTTAAAGTATTACATGTTTGTATTGTCACTTCATAAAGCTTGACCCTCGAGAAATCATGTTTCCGGTAATTCTTCTTATGTTGCACAACTTGTACTGCCTGCAGCTAAAAGTGGTTATATTAGTGTTTTTTACTGTAAGTGCATGAATGTGATCAGAAACAATTTGAATCTTCCCTCTGGCCTATTTTGTCTTACATAACACCATTTTTGCATTATCCATACTAACAAATCCTTTTCATACATTTATATTTGTATTATCCATGCAGTTTCTTACACAAGTTTACTGTGGATTTAGTGTTTAATTAACTAAAGAAATCATGTTATAACATTTTTATACTCTGAGTTTTTCTGTGTAACCTTAAAGGTAATAATAGTAATAATAATAATTTGAGAATTTGTAATGGTATATTTTATTTTAGCCGGATGATTCCCACCTTGTGTAAATAAATAATGTAAGAGTGTTTTGATACCTAAGAGTAAGTCACTGATCATTTATTGTTTTCCCTCAGCATCACATCGTAGTGGTAACGGCCGAATAATTATCGGAGGTGGAGCCCCTCGTCCCACTGTCATTGGCCGAAAAGACTTGTTTGTAAGATTTGGAGAGCAAGAGAGGGCAGCCCTGCAAGAATTTGAATTTCTTTGTGATTTTTCCACCTCCCACTCTGATCTGGGCTCCCAGGACCTGTGTGTGTCTTCTAGTGGAGCGACGAACATGGTGACTACTGTCAGTACCTCTGTGCCACCACCCTCATGTATCTCGGCACTCCCTCACTCAACTAGGATTACTGGTGCTGTTTTGCCTAAAGTAGAAAGTAATTTATTGAAAAAACACATAAGTAATATTGAAGAGAAAAACAGAACTGTGAAAAGTGACATTAGTGGATATAATCGTAGTGGTCAAAGTCGGACCGATGAACAGGAGGGTGTGGATACTCGCAGTATTGGTAGTGTCAAGAGTGCTATATGGCAGCTCAACAAGGTGAATCATATCTCAGGAATCAAACAACCTGCCACTATGCCTACCATCCCAGCTAGAAGTGCTTCCAGTATAAGCAGTACCAGAGCCAATCACCTAAAGTCCAGTTTCCCCATCAGTACAAACAAACCTCGGGCATGGACCCATTTTAAGAGTAGAGTGAGTGACGGAAACATCGGCGGAGCCTCCAAGTGTAGCGTTAGACGAGGGAACTCGCCATCCAGTAGGACACCTTCTCCTCAGCTTAGTGTAAAGGACAATAAAGGTATTAGTAGTAAGTTCCCCGGTGCATCACATGGCTCTGTTGAGAGACCACAGGGCAGTAACTCAAAGACGGGCTCCCCAACACGTATCCCACGTATCCAAACACCTCTCATGTCTTCCAAAAAATCAACAGCCGAATCTCCTAAATCACAGAAAGAAGATTCTTCCCCTAAAGACTCTTGCTACGAATCCACAAAAAAAGTGAAATCCCAGTGTGAAAAGGCATTGCCACCCAAAGGCTTCTCAAGTCGAGCAGTCAAGCCTTCTCGTATACGTTCAACTATTCAACTGCGACAACAGCAGCCAAATCTTCAACAGCAGACTAACAGGAGTGGCATTAAAAGTCCTAGATTAACCAGACTAAAAAAAGCAGCCGACCCATTAGATTCCTTCAATGGCAAGTCTCTGTGTGACAGTGGGTCTAGCGAAGGCTCGGAGCGTTGTGGGGGTCGGCTTTCCCTCAGTGACTCCTGTGCTGAAAACTTCTCTCCAATTGATAGTGGAGATGAAGTTTTCGATAAAGAATACTAGCCGGCTTATCAGCTTGTTATTCAGAAGACTTGAATGTGTGATGCCATTGTGCTCTGCCAGATATGGTGCTTTGTGGGGTTTATTTAAAGGGAGCACAGATTGTTTTTGTTTTTTTGTTTGCACTGTGCATGATCACCTTTATCAAGTTTTGTGTTATTTTAAGTAGCTGTGGGGTATTTATTTCTTTAATTTATTTTTATTGTATTCAAATGTCCATGGATAAGCACATTCCGACTACTTTGCGACCATGACAATATTTCCCAATAACATGCATTAACATTATTCCAAATACAGTATATATAAACAGTATATATATATATATATATATATATATATATATATATATATATATATATATATATATATATATATATATATATATATATATATATATATATATATATATATATAATATTATTTTATTTTTATTTTTTTCCATTTATTATAACCTGTTAAAGCTGTTGTCTTCCACTGTCTTCTCATACTAATATGCTTATGCTTCCCTGGGCTCACATGACGTGGAAGATTTGCCGAAAGCAACGAAGATAGATAACGGTGGCTTTTATGATTATGTTCAATAGATCATGGTAGTGTCTATGAGAGATTAAGAGACTGAATAATGTTAAATGATGATGTATCTCAACAGCTAGAGCAATTGCTAGTCACTATGGAGTTAGGGCACCTATGTAGGGTTTAGGAAGGCGCAGATCTGTGTCTTATACATGGATGCATTTATGCAATAATTGACTTAAGTGTTAATCAGCATTTAACTACCTTATTTGATCATTTGAATCCTCTGATAATGAATGTAGACTACTACAAGGGATGTAGGACTGTGTTCCCTCAAGTGACCAGATCACTGCTCTGTGTTGAGGAAGCTGCTAATTGCTGCAGTCTTCCCCAATGATAGATATGCAAGGTGCAACTTCTTAAAACTTTAATTATAAACATTTTGATTCTTAAATATTTGAACAAAAGTATTTGCAAAGAGGAAAAAATTTACATTGTGAAAGTTGTAAGGTATGTAACTTGTATGTCAGTAGGAATACCTCATATGCTGGAGTGGCTAATGTACTGAGTGTTGTATATATAGTACTGTACTGGACCAGCTTTTAAGTATTATTCCAAAACTGTTAAGCTGAAGACTAAATGAAGCTTTAGGTCCAAGATGTGTTCAACCTCTTCAAGTTCAGGAAAATATAATGCGCCGTGAAGGCCGTTTGGTCATTGTTTCAAGGTAGCTTGCATTTTGTAACTTCAATAAATTTATGAATATGTATGAACTTTACAAACATGCGATCATAGTGTAATAATATCCCTCAAAGGGGCGACAACCTAGCAATATATGAGGCAAATTTTCTACATCCTAATGAGTGACGTTCCATGTGGTTCATGTCTGAAATTAGGTTTTATTCTTTTTACTTAGATTTCCAGATTTTATAGATAAATATTATATTATATCTTGTGTGTTTGATGAAATTACATTTTCATTTCCATAGCATAAGTAATACTGTAATAAAATTGAAGACTTGAGATTACAGAATAATTTTGGTACAATCTGTATTTTGAATTTCATCTGGACTGCACATTTATTGTTTAAGCAAATTTCAGCCGTGTCAGTGATTTTTTATTTTTATTTTTTTATTATTTTTTGTATGTGTTTGAGTTTGTATAGTTAAGATAATGCTGCACTGCTTAACACCAAGGAAACAAGACTACTATACTGTACACATTTCCAGATATTTGTTGTTTATCTATTCAGTTAGTATTTATATTGATAATTTTGATATGTTGTATTTTTTTGTTTTAAACTTTTCATAGGGTACTTTTATCTTGGCCTGGTGTCTGTGACAACCTTGGTCATAACAGAAACTACAAAAAGAGGACCAACCTTCACACACACACACACACACACACACACACACACACACACACATCTCCTGCCTTCCCAAGAGTAGTGTCTACCATGATTCATAATATCCATGAAGGTAGATCTCAAATCATTATATATATATATATATATATATATATATATATATATATATATATATATATATATATTAATTACAAGAGGTGCATTTCATATGTAATTAACTGTTGTAAGATAGTATGGCAACTAGTGTATATAGATTTTGTAGTTTCCTAACTCTTACATCAATATAGTCAACATTTCTGCCATGTGAGTTTTTATTCCCTACTGAATATTTCAAGGTAAAACTGAATGGGGGCATAGAGAATGGTTAACTACTCACATCATAGAGAATGGTTAACTACTCACATCATAGAGAATGGTTAACTACTCACATCATAGAGAATGGTTAACTACTCGCATCATAGAAAATTGTATCATAGAAAGCTATATAGTCTTGGGTACTCTTGAAACACCCAGAGATTGTGTGTATATATACTGTATATATAAGAATCTTCATTTCAGTTAACGAAATTCTTACGAAAATGTTTCAACATGCTTTGGCTTGCTCACCAGGTGGAAAATTAGTCCATCAATACAGAAATCGGTTCTAGGGCTTACATTCATTAAAATTGGAGTAAATATCAAGAATGTTGCACTATTCCATAATTTTCCTCGTTTTATTTTAAATTTTTTAGAAATTTTAACACTTATTTAATATAATTGCAGTACAGGGAACTAGTTTTTGGTGTGCCCATCAGCCACTTCACTCACTCACCAAGGCCTCAGTTTGTTTCTCTGTTCAGTGGAGGAAACATCTCGCTTGTGGGTCTCTTGAACACAGAGTATTTTTAAGTTTTTACAGTACAATTATTGGTCATTCTGAAATTTATTAAACATATTGACAATATATAGTGCAGTGCAGTGTAGATTTAAAGAAAATAATCTTGAATTACACCTAGTGAACTTAAAATTTTATGGGTGAAATGACGGCATCAAGCATGGGGATGATTTCTCTTCCACCCCCACTTCCTTCTCTTCTCCCTTCTCCACCCCCACTTCGAATTCCCATCAACATCATCATCAACCAGGAGGAGCCTTCTACATACACACCTCAAAGTAAGTGTACTTTATTGCATTTATTTTGTTTTCACTTTGTATGTAATTTTCGGTGAGCTGGGACACTGGCACTCCCTGAGTCACTCTGACACTCCCTGGGGCACTCTGGCACTCCTTGGGACACTCTGGTACCCTCTGGCACTCCCTGAGTCACTCTGACACTCCCTGGGGCACTCGGGCACTCCTTGGGACACTCTGGTACTCTCTGGCACTCCCTGAGTCACTCTGACACTCCCTGGGGCACTCTGGCACTCCTTGGGACACTCTGGTACCCTCTGGCACTCCCTGAGTCACTCTGACACTCCCTGGGGCACTCGGGCACTCCTTGGGACACTCTGGTACTCTCTGGCACTCTGGGACACTGGCACTCCCTGAGTCACTCTGACACTCCCTGGGGCACTCCCTGGTACACCCTGGCACTCCCTGAGTCACTCTGACACTCCCTGGGATACTCTGGCACTCCCTGGTACACTCTGACACTCCCTGGGATACTCTGGCACTCCCTGGTACACTCTGACACTCCCTGGGATACTCTGGCACTCCCTGGTACACTCCCTGGTACACTCCTGACACTCCCTGGGATACTCTGGCACTCCCACTCTGGATACTCTGGCACTCCCTGGTACTCTGGCACTCCCTGGTACACTCTGACACTCCCTGGGATACTCTGGCACTCCCTGGTACACTCTGGCACTCCCTGGGATACTTCCCTGGTACACCTGCACCCCTGGGATACTGGCACCCTGGTACACTCTGACACTCCCTGGGATACTCTGGCACTCCCTGATACACTCTGACACTCCCTGGGATACTCTGGCACTCCCTGGTACACTCTGGCACTCCCTGGTACACTGGCCAAAACCTAACCTAATTTCTTTAACTCTATCCTCAGTTTACGACATATTATTATTATTATTATTATTATTATTATTATTATCAACAATACTCATTTCTTCTATGACGTTTTTGTTATTATTACTCATTATTTAATACGCCTTTAATCTCATTCACAGTCATTTAATCCCGCTTTTAATATGATTCAGTGATGGGGAAACTGCAATTTTTTTTTTTATTATTGTAATGTATAGGAATTATTGTTCTTTATCCTCTTCGCCACTGACCGGCCTGTGACCTCTCTGTTAGGTACTGTTGACATGTACTGGGTTTCTGTTACGCACTGTTGGAATGAAGTGGCTCTGTTACATACTGTTGGCATGTATTGGCTCTCTGTTACGTACCGTTGGCACTGTAGGCATGTACTGGCTCTATTGTGTACTACTGGCATGTACCGGCTCTCTGTTACGTACTGTTGGCAACTTAGTAAACAGATTAAGGCAATTGGGGATTTAACCTTTGACGCCCAGGCTTAGTTTGGTATGAAACAGTGCCTGAAAGGTGAGGTACTTCCCCGCCTTGAGTACTGTCACCCCACCTGGAGTACTGTCACCCCACCTGGAGTACTGTCACCCCGTCTGGCCCCCGAGATATGCTAGGGACTGTCAGTTGATTGAAAATGTGCACCTCCGCTCCCCTGAGAGATTAGAGCGCCTGCAACTGCCTATCTATTACTAATCAGCGGTAACCACCCAGTAAGGTACGGAAATTACCATTATTGTAGTCGGGGAAGCACTTCTATATTTTTCAACGTAAGGTTTTCTTAATAAAAGGTTTAATTAATTTGAAAAGTATTATATTATTCTTAGATAAATGCAAATGTGTTAGTAATATTAAAGTATATTTTATGATATAATTGAGTAAGTCGGTAGATGTTCTGATTCGTCAACACATGACTCTTTCCGAAGCTGAAGCATTTGAAGTCCTTGTACAGTATTCTTATTTCTATTTATTTTTCCGTGAAGTTTTTATTGTTGTTATTTTTATGCATCACGATATATTATTTTACTCTAAAACTGTATTAAATTTTATATTTACGATTAAGTTTGAACTGGGTTTTTTTTTAATGATTTAAGCTTCCCTTATTCGGATACGGTTACTGGCGTGAGGAGGACGGACTATCATGCCGAGGTGGTTGGCCTGAGTCAGGGGGTCTGGTCAAGGAGCCCAGTGGCCATGGTGACGCAGAGAGGTGAAGTGCTGCCGGTTGTCTCTCTCACCTGACAGACGCTGTTCTTTAAATGTATAGTAAGTTTTACTTTTAATTTATTTAAACGTTTGATTATACTTATGTAAAGGTAGATACATTAAGGCTATTTGTAGATTTTGTACTAAAAGTGATTTATTTTAAAATGAAATAATTTAAATGGACTTTAAAAATACTGAAGATACACAAGGCTAAGTTAATTTATTACTATTATGACCAAGCACTAGTGAACAAACTAGATTAATGGTCGTTAACGCTCGTAATCGTTTAGACTAGTTACTATAAAGAATACTTTACTATTTTGGCTTATGCTTTTATTTAAATTGATGAAGTATGGTTCAGTTTTGGGCACCGTACTTAAGACTTTGTTAATATTTAAGTAACGTTCATCATACTTTTAAGTTATGGTCTTGTACTTACAAGATTGATTCAACTGAAGTATTAAGTATTTGTTACTCGTATAACTTAGTTATGTTTATCGTACTTAATAACGATCTTCCTTACATTTTGGACTTAATGGCACGATAGATTTGATTTAAGTATATTAAATAGTATTTGTTGCTATGAGCCTTTTCTTACAGATGACGGTTACAGTTGGTAGTTACTGTCAGCTAAAGGCCAGTTAGCCGCATCAGTGGTCGTCAGCATGAATGGTACAGCAGCACCTTATTCGTTGAGGTAAAGTTTGTTCAATAGTGAAATGTAATGTCGGCTTCACTAACACTGCAACTGGGGTTTAGGGGTGGTCGATAGCATCTGAACATTATGGCAAGTACTCGATGTTACTCTGTTGGTAAGTACTGGTTGTTTACTGGCTTTTACACATTGACAAGTACTGACCATGTACTGGCTGTTACAGTTGGCAAGTACTGGCTTTGTTGTACACTCTTGGCAAGTACTGGCTGTTACTTACTTTTGGCAAGTACTGGCCATGTACTAGCTGTTGCCCAGTTGGCAAGTACTGGGCATATACTGGCCCTAGTTACATTGTTGGCAAGTAATGGGCATGTACTGGTTGTTACTGTTGGCAAGTACTGGGCATGTACTAGCTATTACTGTTGGCATGTACTGGATGTTACACTGTTGGGAAGTACTGGCTATGTACTGGCTGTCACATCGTTGGTAAGTACAGTACTTGTCACGAGAGCTAACACTCGGTGCCCAGAGCCGTCTTAACGCATGGGCACGTTGGGCAGCTGCCGGGTCCCACGGTTTTAGGGCTTCGTAACAGAGCACGCCACTACTAAATTAATGACGAAGTCGTTTATGCACCTAATGAAGTACAGGAGGTTGCTGGGCCTGTTGAAGTCCGCCACGAATCTCAGAGGATAATCTATATTTAAAACATAGAAGAATTGAAGAACCTGCATCCATTACTTTACATGTTGCAAACGTTTGTTGAATAATTCTGTTCTACCAATTGTTAAACGTTTGTTGATTAATTCTGCTTTATCAATTGATTGTTTAAACGTAAAGGGGACCCAGGACATTGCTTTGCCCAGGCTTAAAATGAATATTTGCCTCTCGGTGCTGTCACAACAGATTGTTCCAACAGTTATGAACACTGGATCAAGTAATGCCCTATTACAGGTTTATAAACTTGTATTAAGTCTCCCTTACTGAGTCTGCTTAACTGCGATCTTGGTCCAAGTCTGATGTGCCCACACGAGAAAGCTTTTGGGGACTGACTTGACCGCGCTTGAATCATATTGGCAATCTGCTCAGTCTTTCTACAACCTGAATGGTCTCTGTATTCATTGAGTTCGTGGGTTTGATCTGGAGTATACAGTATATTTTATCAGTTTACTTAACTGACTATATTTGGTTTAGTGTGCATTCCTGTTTCAGGTGTAATTTCAAACTTCCAGTCAGTCGCCTATAATGCTGTAAGTTGTGTATTAATGCCTGCAAATAGGCTTGGCTTAATAAACTGCAGTGTGATATATAAATACATCTAACAAGGATTAAGTCTTTACGCTTAATTTAATTGTTTAATTTAATTTTATACCATTTATATTCACAATCCTCCTTCCTGCAAGTACCTTCACCTTGCTGGCTCTAAGGTCCTGTACAGTAACTGATCCTCTTAAGTCACACAAATAGCTGCTGTCAACCTTGGCATTATTGACTTGTTTGCATCTATAGTCTGTCTGTTTGTCCAATACGCTGTTCCCAGTTCAGTTAATACAGGCAACTAGTATACCCTTCCTGGTAATCGGCCCAGAGGCCACGCCTCTTCTATACTAATAGCCGAAAGGGTTTATAGGAAATTCAAGCGGTGTTCACTGTTGGTAAGCAGATCTGTTATATAAAATATTAAAATATCTGGACTATCGTAGCTAATCCCAAGACATTAGCCTTTCTTCAGAGAGGGGGTTAGAAATTTTAAATATTTATTAAAAAAGTTCTGATATAAATACGCAGTCCCGGGAGGATAAAATGCTCGGGAACCAATCTTATTAGTATAGAAGAGGGCGGTCTTATAGGCCAGGTTAACATGGAAATGCTATACAATTGTCTATATAAACTTTATACCTAGTGAAGAATGTGAATTACCTGTTATAAATGGTGGAATTTACAAGTTTTTCATTGATATTTCTTAAACTTGACAAAACTTTATGTACAGTAGTTGTAAAGAATTGTAAATCATCGTCATGATATTGTTGACGTTTGTAGACAGTATTTGGATTAGTCTGACTCATGATTGTAAATGCTAGTTTTTAAATTGACTAAGTTTTAATTATTTTGAATTAACCTTGTTTTTAATGTTGCATTCTACAAGAAATTGGTGAGAAATGAATGTTACTCTGCCTTACTCTTACCAACAGCTCTTGATTGTGATAAAACCTTGCATTTTGTTCATATCAATAATCCTCTATTACAGTACAGTCTCTATTAAAACTATAGGGGCAGTTAATCAGTATAATAGGAGATTACATAACTGTTTCAAAGCTTATTTGTCAATAAATTGGTGATATCACTATCCACTGAGATAGGTAGATAAAGGAATTTTTACTGTACACATTTACTAAACAGGTGTAGAAATTAGTTAAGGCTTATATTGGGATTGAAGTAGAGCAGTGCCAGGGTCTGTCACTTTTTATGTTCCAATTTATTTTTCTTGGTAACACAATGTATAATTATCTATGGGAAAATTCATGCTTTTGTTTTATGAATTTGGTACATTGCCTGTATCATTAGCTGCCATGTTTCTGGGTGACGCCACGGTTGGCAAAAGTAGGTTTTCCTGTTTGCCTTGGCTCTGGGTCGCTTAAGATTCCAGGTCCGTAGAGAAGGCGGATCCAGCTAAGTATTGTGTACGACCTACACTATCCGGTGATAATTTTGCTGCAATTAATCTGCCAGGTGGAAGTGGAGCAACGTAGTTTTATTTTTGTAATATTTTTCCATGGTATATATCGCTATTTGTATAGCTGTTATAATTATCGAAAAGCCCACTGAATGCTCGGAGGTAGTGAACTCTTGAATCTTGGAATTTATTCAAATTGTATTTTCAGATCAAACTGGTTAAGAAAATATTCAGACACCTTCACTAAACTGTCCTTCACATTAGTTAGAACTACAGAAAATAAGGTTGCATTACTTACATTTTCTCCACTTGATATCTGGCATCAAAGTTCTGCTGTGTAATGCTTCACCAGTCGGTAAACTAGTTTCACAGGTGTCCCCTTAATATACCAAATTTTGTTCCTGAAATTGCATTCATTATGAAGTAATTCTACTTATTGCAGTATTGGGTTCCTGTGAGAAGAAAATCTTACATTCATATAATAGATAAAAAGTAGCATCAAACAAGATTTGTTTGCTTCGTGTAGTGTAGATCTTTGTTGAAACTATTATCAAGGTATGTACAGTATATTGTGATACCTGTATTGATGAAGCATGTACTGTATATAGGCAGTGTACTGTAGGTTAACTATTTAATTTTTTAGTACAATACAGTTGTAATAATTATTCATTCCAGGATGACTTGAAGGTGGAGGAAATTATGACCACAAGAGTTCTTCTCTGGTAACCTGACTTATGATGCACCAGAAACACAAGTCAGGTTAGGTACAGTACAGGTCATCTCTCATTGTGTTTTCTTCTAAACTCTTGACAAAGAACAGTATTGTAAACTCCATGGACTGCCTTTGTCTAGTTAACTCTTCTAAGGTAAATATCAATAAAGTATTTGCACTGAACAATACTTGGGATGCACCATTGATATCCGCCACAGATAATATCAATATTTTGCTGAATAATCAGTATCTGTAAACAAAGTATTAGTTGATGCCATTTTGCTGTTTTGGGTTAATAAAATTATCGATCATTTTTATTATCGGCAAATTATAAATACGGAAACCAGTTACTGTAATCTGTTCACCTATTATGGGAAGTTTACACTTGGTCAGCTGATCATAATGTTTTTATTGGATAACATGGCAGTGTCCTCTGTGGAAGTCTGTCTATAGCACTTCATTGTAAGGAATGATATATTAACAGGCCAGACAAAGGTTTTTTTAATGGTAGAAAATAATCTGTAAAGACTGTCACTGATAAGATTGTTTTATATATAAATACGGTAAAGTATTAGATATTTTGTTGACCAATATTACCCAAATTAGAACCAAGAACGACCTCACTACAGTATCAATAACTCTTAAATGAACATAGGTTGAGGCTGGAGAGAGTTTTTATAACAAAATTAGTCAAATGATAAATAACATGATTAAATCCAATTTTAAAGAATGAGTAAAATATGAAAAATGTTCCAAAATAAGCTCTAAATATTAGAAAGCGTTGTTTAGAAATGCTAGTCTTTACCACCATCTCTGTACAAGTAACATTAAGCTGATGAAGACCACTTGAGGATAATACAACAAAAATGGCCGTCACGAGGAGATTCTTAACTTCGATATAAATAAATATTAATTTAGTAACACCGCAAGATAATATTTTCTGGTCTTGGTCTGGTTTATCTGTTGTCCCGATGCGCTTCTGACCCGACTCTTATTGCTTTCATTTTCACATCAATAGTAAGGACTCCGGCACCTTGGCTGTTTACCAACACTAGGCTAGGCCAAGTTATTTAACATTGATGAACATACTAACGGCAAGTTTGTTTTATTTAAATACTGTATTTGGCCGATACTTTGTTTATAGTCTGGCTTGGTGGTGAGACTATATAGTGACTTAACTGTTTTACCTGCATGATAAAATTGACCTAAATTATAGCATTAACTCTGGCAGCAGATTATTGGGAATTTTGAATCTGGTTATTAACGGTGCATTACTGTGTTGTTCAATTACTTGTAGTGGTGGCCCTCGGTTAACGAGCACAACTGTTCTAGAACGTTGCTCGTTAGCTCAAAACCATTGTTTCAATGGGTTTTTGGGTAATTGGTTCAAGTCACGAAAATTGCCAAGTCAACAAAAAGGTAGTATAATTTACTTGGTGTGTATGTAGAAGGCCCTGGATGATGATGATGGGGGTAGAGAAGGAGAAGAGAAGGCATTAGGGGGAAGAGAAGTCACCCCATGGCACCATTTTAATACAAGACTTTGAAAATATTGAATAGTACAAACTTTGATATTTACTAAAATAGTATGAATTTAAGCCCCAGAACCGATTACTGTATTGGCGATTACTTATAGCTAGTGTGCAAGCTTAAACATGTTGAGGGCGCCAGAAGGACTTATTAATCGAGGAAATTGTGAACCGGTTAAGAATCCTATGGAAGGTATTGTTAACTGAGGATCACTGTACTTGACTAAGTGAATTAATGTGGTACTTCCATAGAGGATAAAACCTTCAGTTTAGGGTCATGTTATACAATACTGTATTAGGATAAATTAGTATTGTGAAAATATGTTATTGAAACTTTTTATAGATAATAACTTGACTTTACTTCCAGTAGGTTCTGGACCTTGGCAAGGAGAGGTGTGCACTCTGCTGTACCACACATCTTGCCTCACTTGTACTGCTGTACTAGGCTTCTCTTCTCCAATATCAGGATGGCAAGTGATTCACAACACAACTAAAGGAAGCAGGTGATACAGCCCAGACCCAGCCATCCACCCCTCCTCTCTACCTCAGGTAAAGAATATAACAAGTTCAGTTGATGTAAAAATATACAAAAAACAAGATACTACATATAAAATTGCCTCGGAATGATCACTTACAGGGGAGTAAAGTTTACTTTATCGTCCTGTGTCAAAATGAACTTTTCCAACACTGATTGGAATTTCTCTGCCAATTTATCCTTAAAACCAAAGGCAAACAAATTGCTCTGGGATATTCAATGACCATACTAGATTTCTTGGTGCTATAAATTTCAAGACAAAATAGAAAGTAATGGAGAAATTATACTTAAATTTATATACATAAGAGAAAATGTGTAAAGGATCGAGAATATTGAAAGGGGATTATGGGGCTAGAACTGATGTACAGTCTTGGTCAAAAGTGCTGAACATTTGACAGTATTTGGCATGTCAGTACTGAAAATCTTTGGTATTAAGTAGAGTTTAATCCTATTTTGTGGTTCAGGCATAATATGATAGTACTGTTGTGTTATTAGTACAGTATATCCCAATCATATAACTCAAGTAGATGACAGATATTGCCAAGTGTTCAACACTTTTGATCCTGACTGTACCTATGATCCTTTATTGATGACAGGAATATCATAATAATTGACCAAAGTTAAAAGCCCCAAAACTGGACTCTGGCCGTAACCAATCGTTTAATACATCAAATTTATAACACCAGAAATAATTATTGGTCATGTTTATGCTTGACTTTAATTAATTCAGTAAAGTACATAAAGTTACCTACAAGATGAGTATGTTTAGTAAATAATAAATTACTCTTAGCAACATTCACTTGTAATACTGTACCAGACCTGTGACTGACCCACTCGAGGAATTCATTGACGTAAAGTTAGTGGAAAGTAAAAATATTCATCACAAATCAATAAGTTCTGGGTCAAGTCATTGAAAGAAAACATTTAAAATATATTAACAAAACTATGAACCAAAGATACAGGAAATATTGTAGTTAAACATCAATAACTATTATGGTTAAACTAAACTCACTTGTGGGTAAGTTTTGTAATGAAAGGTTTTTGGTTTTTATAGTTTAGTTAATATGAACCATAACTTGTACACTTAGGTTAAGTTGCTGTACAGTTACTGATAATATTCCCTAGACACTTGTTCTCAAGGATCATTTGGTGAAAAATTCAAATTAACAAAAATTCTTATTTTTCTATTGAGTTTATAAATTTGGTTCTGTCAAGTGTTAAGGAATTTTGTCTAAAACACTACAATTCATTTTGTCATTACTATATTTAAAACATTTTTATGGTTAAAAAATTTGAATATTAATTTTACATTTTATTTTGTATAGAAATGTTGTTCTGAACACTGGAGTGCCGTGCTGCCCTAGACTGTGCTTACTGGTTACTGCCTGACTCTGTACTTGCTTGCTGGCTGCTGCCCGACGGCTCTGTGCTTGTGCTGTTGCTGCCCTGACGCCTTGTTGTGCTTGCTGCCCTGGACCACCGTGCCCCTGACGGGTTTCACTCTTAGTATGTTGCTGCCCTGGACTACCGCCTCCCCTGGACTGGCCTGCCCAGCATGCTGTTCTAGACGGTTCTGTCTCAGGTGTGCCGCCCCACTGCAAATTTATAGAGACATTAAAGTTTCCATTAATAAATGTCTAAATGTCATTACGCCTATTAACCTTTCCAGCATTTTCTAACTTTAAAATTGACTAAGTTCAGCTTCAGATTTCACAAAATAATTTTATGAAATACTTGAAAACTTAATTCATTATATAAAAATGAAAAATATATAAACTTGAAAAAAAAACATATATTGTATATATATATATATATATTGTATATAAAAATATATATATATATAAAAAATATAAATAAATAATAAAAAAAAATATATAAATAAAATATATAAAAAAACTAAAATAAACCAAACCTGAAAAAAATATAATAATACAGAAAAATAGCTGAAAATTTAAAAATTGTCATTTTTATGAAAAATGGCTAAAAATTGCGAAATTTGAAAATGGCCTTTTTTACTGGTTAGCCATTGCCAGGACTAACGTTGAAAAAATTGGAAAGATAACCAATGGAAATGTAATTATCATTCACCAATAATATAGAAAAATATGGATTACTGCCGTCGAAGAGTAACTCTCCCCACGTAGTCCGTTATGTCTTATAATACACAGATGCCGTCGTAAGAATGACAAATACAAAAAATTTATTACTCAGAATATGCCCAGGAATAACGCAATACTTACAAAAATATTTTAAACAAGAATTTTGACTTCAATATTTTAAATGATGAATTTTAGACTTAGAATATTTTTAAAGCTGAATTTTGACTTAGAATATCTAAACGATGAATCTTTAGACTTATTGGACTTGGAATATTTTAAATGATAATTTTAGGACTTAGAATATTTTAACGACAATTTTTGGACTTGTATTTTTTAAAGATGAATTTTGGACTTAGAATATTTTAAATGATGAATTTTAGAATATTCTTAACGATTATTTGGGCTTATAATAATTTTGACTTAGAATATTTTAAATGATGAATTTTTGACTTTGAATATTTTAAACAAATGAATTTTGGACTTTCATTGAATAGGGACGCTGTAATTCGTACTTCGGTTTAATTCGTATGTTTCAAAAAATTAATTGAACGATTTGAATTTGGAAATTAATATGAAATAACTGAGTGATTCAAAAGTTGCCTTGGTTGTCATATTATTATATCTATAATTATTGTGCATATAAATAGTTATAAAATGTACTTACAATAAAAAGTAAATAATACAGTAATAAATAATGAGAGGTGAGATCGTAGATGATATTCCATAAGTGTAACGGCCACACTGGTAAATGAAGTAAAACCCTATTGGAGAAATATAAGATGAAATTTGCTGATTTGACTATAGTGCATTTTTATCAAATGAGAAGAGATGCCCTGCCCTCAAGAGTTACACCTGATTGGCTGTCCGATTTCCCAAAGTAATGATGTATTTCTAAATGAGTTTATTCATGACCATTTCTGACGAGAAAGCATGGTTAAATTATATAAAGATTCATACATTAATTATATCAAACATAAAACATGTAGGAAGTTTATCAGAAATATTATACAAGAATTAACTGTTAAACCTCTGGTGGCAAATTGACGCTGGAGGCCTATTTAATATACTTATTTATAACCCACAATAATACACAAATTACGCCCTTCAGCTGGGATAAAACACTATAGGTCCCTCTCTGCCAACTAACACAACAAAACAAGGAGAAACACATAAAACAAAGGAAAGTCTCCTGAGTAGGTGGGGATTTTGATGAAGGTGGACCCCAGACCTGATCCTCAATACTATTACACTTTCTGAATATCATCCACATATTACCAGTTCACCTACAATGTACAGTAAGTCTTATATTTATTACTGTATTACTTTATTATTACTGTTTGTGCACTTAAAAAATATTTGTTTGCACAGTAATTATAAATAGATGACTGTGCAGTCAGCATGGCAATTGAGTATGTGTTGTTGGTTGAATAACAAAAAGATTGAGAAAGTGTCTGATAATGTCAAAATATTCGAACTCGGTTAATTCAGACCACACTACACCCTCATTGATTTGACAACAGACTCCCAGCCGCCTCTAAATGAAAATACGAATTAACTGAGTTCCGAATATTTTGATATTACTAGACAATTCTAAATTTTTTGTGTTCAATTACTGTATTCATTTGTTTTGTTCAGATTGTTCCTCATCATTCCAACCAACAAAATACCAGGTACTATAGTAGCACCGACATTTCTTTTACAACCTATCCTGTCATTCTTTTGCCTACCTCTAACTCCCTCCTCCACATTCACGTCCCCCTCCCCTCCCATCCTCAATAATCAAAAAGTGACATTTCTATGGAACC
>NW_024731054.1:2218515-2235970 GCF_018991925.1 Homarus americanus | reverse complement strand
TGTGTTCTGTCACACCTTCTAGGGTGTACAACACATAAACATGTGTTCTGTCACACCTCCTAGGGTGAACAGCCCATAAACATGTGTTCTGTCACACCTTCTAGGGTGTACAACACATAAACATGTGTTCTGTCACACCTCCTAGGGTGAACAGCCCATAAACATGTGTTCTGTCACACCTTCTAGGGTGTACAGCCCATAAACATGTGTTCTGTCACACCTTCTAGGGTGAACAGCCCATAAACATGTGTTCTGTCACACCTCCTAGGGTGTACAGCCCATAAACATGTGTTCTGTCACACCTTCTAGGGTGTACAACACATAAACATGTGTTCTGTCACACCTCCTAGGGTGAACAGCCCATAAACATGTGTTCTGTCACACCTCCTAGGGTGTACAGCCCATAAACATGTGTTCTGTCACACCTTCTAGGGTGTACAGCCCATAAACATGTGTTCTGTCACACCTTCTAGGGTGTACAACACATAAACATGTGTTCTGTCACACCTTCTAGGGTGAACAGCCCATAAACATGTGTTCTGTCACACCTCCTAGGGTGTACAGCCCATAAACATTTGTTCTGTCACACCTCCTAGGGTGTACAGCCCATAAACATGTGTTCTGTCACACCTCCTAGGGTGTACAGCCCATAAACATGTGTTCTGTCACACCTCCTAGGGTGTACAGCCCATAAACATGTGTTCTGTCACACCTCCTAGGGTGTACAGCCCATAAACATGTGTTCTGTCACACCTCCTAGGGTGTACAGCCCATAAACATTTGTTCTGTCACACCTCCTAGGGTGTACAGCCCATAAACATGTGTTCTGTCACACCTCCTAGGGTGTACAGCCCATAAACATGTGTTCTGTCACACCTCCTAGGGTGTACAGCCCATAAACATGTGTTCTGTCACACCTCCTAGGGTGTACAGCCCATAAACATTTGATCTGTCACACCTCCTAGGGTGTACAGCCCATAAACATGTGTTCTGTCACACCTTCTAGGGTGTACAGCCCATAAACATGTGTTCTGTCACACCTCCTAGGGTGTACAGCCCATAAACATGTGTTCTGTCACACCTCCTAGGGTGTACAGCCCAAAAACAATGTGTTCTGTCACACCTCCTAGGGTGTACAGCCCAAAAACAATGTGTTCTGTCACACCTCCGAGGGTGTACAGCCCAAAAACATGTGTTCTGTCACACCTCCGAGGGTGTACAGCCCATAAACATGTGTTCTGTCACACCTCCGAGGGTGTACAGCCCATAAACATGTGTTCTGTCACACCTCCTAGGGTGTACAGCCCATAAACATTTGTTCTGTCACACCTCATAGGGTGTACAGCCCATTAAACTACAGACTCAACCCTCAGTGTGTGGTAGGCTGTTTAGTTAATGACCTGTTGAAGTGTGATTACTGTCCAGTCACCAGACTCAAGAGCGTTCAGCCCAGTTCACAGCCCGACACGATGCCCTAAAGTCGTGTCGTGAGACCAGCTCTACGGGCAGTACCTCTCTCTAAATATATCAGCTAATTACAAGTCAATAGCTAATGCTCATTAGTTTGTCAATACCAAATAATTGTACAGACATTACTACCCAATATAACTATTAAATCAGCATGTGTGTTTACATTAAACCAAGGAACAACGAGTGAAGAGAACATTACCTGTGTGTCTTGTTTAACTTACAAGCTAAGATAATTACAAGTACAACCCAGGACAGCTGTGACGATTTAAACTATCTACGACTGTATCAAAGGTGACATGACGTGAGATGACCCTACATCTCACTCAGCTGCATCAAAGGTACCAGCGACTAACCTACACTCGTTCAGGCAAGTGTTAACAAGTGAGATAGTTTGGTATCTTACCACAGCTAAAACAATATAGACAACACAGGTATACAGTTCACCATGTATATACACAACACAGGTATACAGTTCACCATGTATATAGACAACACAGGTATACAGTTCAGTATATATTGTGGAAAATGTATAATTCCATGTAACAATTGTGAATTGTAAGTAAAACCTGGTAGCAATCTGCCCCGTGGAGCCTTGAAGCAACTATCCTCATTTACTCAGTGAGCATTATAGAGGAACAGTCCTTAGTGTTCCTGACCTGCATCTGATAATGGCTGAACCACATCATCAAGGTCAAAAGTAAGTAATAAAAAATGGCTCTGTTATAAACCATCAAGTGCCGTTGAGGACGTCTGTGATGTGACCTTGTAAATACTGCCAAGTTAAACCTTTTAAGGAAGGTCTTCACTCCCTGCAGTAGTTTGTAACAGGTGGGTAAGACCTGCACAGTACAAGACTCACACCACCGACTTAACACCAAAATATTTATCATTGTCACCTCAGAGATCCACTACATCCTCACACAATAATAATTCTTGGCTTTGGCACAATTAAGGCCAGAGGGAAGATGGAGTGGCAAGAGAAGGCCACCTTATAGTTGTGTGTGATCAAGACTCATTCATCAGTGGCATAAATGTTAAAGCCCACTATGGCCGAGTCAACATTAAATTACCGGTATGATTCACCTTTGTATAATTTAACGTATTGACGTCGTAATTACCAGTAATGAGCCGTTTGGGCAGTTGGTCTGTTAAAACTGTACAGTATGGGAGGAAACTAGTATTGTACCTGCAGAAAACCTGCCATGTTCTTTATTGAGGGTAACATCAGTCCCAGGCTGGGAAATGAACCCAGGACACAGTAATGCACCACTAAAGATATACAACTCCTGATGTATCTGAGAGACAATCACCAGTGTTTTGGTATAAAAACAATAAACAATATTTTCATGGTTCTATATCACTAAAGTGGTCAAGTTGCTGAATATATTGGACATTTTCCTGCAAATATTTGTATTCCAGGTATTAATCACATGCATTGTCAACTGTCTATCATGGTTAGTACAGTAGTCCTGTCTACAGTACATATAAGACAGATATACTGTAGACAGATGGACAGAAAGATGTAGAGATATACCATATTTCTCACCATATAAGACATATTTTTAACCTAACAAATGTCTCCATAATTCACCCTACATCATACATAACTGTATACATATACACCAGGGCAAGCTGTGTTGTTATTTTTCAACTCGTAGTTTTGGGTAGATATACGTAGTTTTATTCACTTTTTTAGCAGTTACATGCACACAAAAGCTTTCTTAGACTCAGTCAAAAAATTATTATCAAAAGGTAAAAAAACACACAATAAACTTTTATTACGTCGGCAGGAGTCAGCCCACGACGGGGGAGCACACCCGTCTCCCACATCTTTAGTGAAACAGTTGTCAAATGGCATGCAGTATTTTTTCCTTCCTCTTATTTAGTATTATTTTTATTCGTTCCTCACATTTACGGAGGAATACATTAGACAGCAGAGGGATAAAGACGCCACACTTGTCCACATTCAATGCCGTGGTTGTGTGAAATGGTTTGTAGAGTAAAAACCACAAATATCCGGAATCCCTGGATGGGAAATCCTCGGTTGTCGAGGGTCAACTGTACTGTACAGGTTATGGAACACATTGCAATTTTTTTCTTTTAAATATTTGTTCCTTTTATGAAAGTTTAGTTTAGGTGAACTTTCTTGAGACTATAAACCTCTCATGCTATATCTGTGGTTGCCTTTAATATGGTGAGAAATACAGTACAGTAATATAGATAGATAGATAGCCTGAAAGTTAGACAGAAAGATAGAACAAAATCATCATCACCGTCCAAATCATACAGCCATTTTCCACACCACCTCTTGCAGTCTGTCTTGTCAGGATTCTAAGATCATTTCTTACAATCTCTCCCCATGTCATTCTTGGCCACCTACCACTGGCTCTCCTCCTCACCACAATTAGAGTCATGCACCACTTAACCCAACTGGTCTCATCCATTCTCCCCACAATCCCGATCTTGGTCTACTTATACGTAAATCTTGGCAGATACTCTCAATACCCAGCCGTCCTCTTAGCTCTGAATGGTGATTCTTATCTTTCAGCGTCACAGTACACATCCACCTCACCATTCTCATTTCAGCTCACTCAAGACTGCATATGTCATCCTTTTTAACTGCCCATGTTTCACGGATATATAACACCACACTTCTCACACCAGTTGTATACATTCTTCCTTTCATGTGATGGGAAAGTCCTCGTGCTGACAATAAAGACAACAGTTCCCTCAACTTCCTCCAGCCATTTATGACTCTTGAAAATGAGCAGCACCCCATCCAGCACTGATCATGTCACCCAGGCAGCAGAACTCATCCATGACTCACAACACAGCAGCCTTCAGCACCCCCTCCAGCACTGATCATGTCACCCAGGCAGCAGACTCACAACACAACAACCTTCAACACAACAGGCAGCCTCATCCAGCACCACAGCTTCCAGCACTGATCATGTCACCCAGGCAGCAGAACCCATTCCATGACTCACAACACAGCAGCCTTCATCACCCTCTCCAACACTGATCATGTCACCCAGGCAGCAGAACTCATCCATGACTCACAACACAGCAGCCTTCAGCACCCCATCCAGCACTGATCATGTCACCCAGGCAGCAGAACTCATCCATGACTCACAACACAGCAGCCTTCAGCACCCTCTCCAGCACTGATCATGTCACCCAGGCAGCAGAACTCATCACCACTTTCTCTCCAGCACTGATCATTTCCACCCAGGCAACAGAACTCATCCATGACTCACAACACAACAGCCTTCAGCACCCCCTCCAGCAATGATCATGTCACCCAGGCAACAGAACTCATCCATGACTCACAACACAGCAGCCTTCAGCACCCCCTCCAGCACTGATCATGTCACCCAGGCAGCAGAACTCATCCACACAGTCCAGGGATAATCTTCAGTGTTGAGTGTCTTCAGTCTTGCTGTGGACATATTTACCTGCACATACACAACACTTACAGTCAGCAATATCCTGCAGTCTGCCATCCACTCCACTGTACCTCTTGTGTACCCACCTTCCTCATTCACTGTACCTCTTGTGTACCCACCTTCCTCACTCACCGTACCTCTTGTGTACCCACCTTCCTCACTCACTGTACCTCTTGTGTACCCACCTTCCTCACTCACTGTACCTCTTGTGTACCCACCTTCTTCACTCACTGTACCCACCTTCCTTACTCACTGTACCTCTTGTGTACCCACCTTCCTCATTCACTGTCAATATCTTTCTTACTGATAGCATAGATATAGATAAGACAGATACTTGTATATATAAAGACAGTCTGACAGATGATATAGATACCAAACAGACAGACTGACTGACATACAGGTATTGAAAGACTGATAGAAAGATATAGATATACAGATAGATAAAGATAGACAGTTAGACAAACATAAAGACATACCTGTAACAGCAGTGTTCCCATGCTCCAGTTGTTAACTTCACAAGGTTTAGTTGTTAACTCATCTGTAACAAACAAACAAAAACATTTAATATACTCAACAATTTATGATAAAAATATGTCCATAGATTAATAGTTATTCAGTACAGCAGTTGTTTGTTTTATGCAAGTTTGGTTTATGTGAACTTTCTTGGGACTGAAAACCTTGCATGCTTGTCATTTTTGCCTTAATATTCCCAGCTAAATTAGAGGTACATTAATACAGTAGTTTAGACAGACAGACAGACAGGTAGACATAGACAGATTTGGTGATAGACAGACATAGAGATGAAAATATGAAAGAGATACTGATAGATATAGATAAATGTACTGTACTGTATATAGATTGATAGACTGACAAATACTTTGGTAAATTTACATTTTCAACCAATATGGCTCACGAGTTGAGCAATGTGTATTTCCGATGGTTTAGACAATTTTAAGACACTTATCTTCTATGACATTTCCCTCGCAAATGACCTAAAATTACTTATCCTAACCCCCTAACTGGGAGGTCCGCCCCCCTGAATCCCCTGGTATATTTAAGCCCTTTGTGAGGGAAACGTCAAAGAAGAAAAGTGTCTTAAAATTGTCTAAACCAGGCGTGGCAAACCTGCGACCATTTATTATTTATTATTCTGGAGTTGGGTTAGGTAGAATTTATCCTACTGGAGACAGCAACTGGGTGATTCATTAGCTTACGGGAAACCACAACTTCACATATAGGACACGGGCTGATTTTTTTTGCCATTTTTCAGACATAAAAGTGCATTTTATATGCTGTAAAATAAGGTAGTAAAGATATGTTACTAGTATTATATCTTCTACTGTACCTACACATTATTAGGGGTATATTTTGGTCAGTTAGGTGATGCATCTTGGGGTCGTGGGATGAAACTAATTTTTCCCCTAAGTTATTTGTTTCAATATGTACCGTTTTGTTTATCACGGTAGTTTTCTGGAACCTAACCCCAGTGATTATCAAGGATACATGATAATGTTTCTTGGCATTGTAAAATAAATACATGTGTCTATAGGTTGTTTCAATGTAGTTCCTCATATACCAAGATTAACATTGTCATTATTCTGGTGGGTGTGTCTCATAAGTAAGACAAATGCTGTAACTGTAGGAAAAACCAATGTATCCACAGACTGCTTCACTCATCTTGTGTTAAAAGCCAAGAAACATTAAGATATTACTTTAAAAATTATTATGGTGGATTGTTTCATAAATGGGAAAGATTGTTATTGTAAACTGAAAATATCGTAAGGTGGAAGTGACGATAAACCGCTTCACTGTCCGTACTAATACAATATTAACATTACTTTTGGGTTAGGTAGGATTTAAATTTTGGTGGGTTGGCCCGCAGAAAATTACCTAAATCATAATGCAGCCCATGACTGAGGAAAGATTGCCCATGACTGAGGACAGGTTGCCCATGACTGAGGACAGGTTGCCCATGCCTGGTCTAAAACATCAGAAAAACACATTGCTCAATTCAAGAGCCATATTGGTTGAAAATGTAAATTTACCAATACTTGTATTGATAAATAGATACAATAAATAAAACAGACTGAGATAGGTATTGATAGATATACTGAAAGGCACATAAAGACAGACAGACAGACAGACAGACAAATGACTCCTGTAGTTTACCTTGCCATATGTGGTGGTGGTGCTGTGGTAGTGGTGGTGGTGTTATAGTGTTCATTGGAAATAAGTTCTACAATGGCAGCTTTTTGTCTCAGCCTGCAGTGATCATTTTCAGTTGTGATGGTGCTGTTCAATTTCCCAAAGGTCGTTAACTCATCTGTAACAAACAAAAACAATTAATATACACAACAGTTTATGATAAATATATGTCCATAAATTAATAGTCATTCAGTACAGAATTTGTTTGTTTTATGCAAGTTTGATTTATGTCAATTTTCTTGGGACCGTAAACCTTGCATGCTTGTCATTTTTGCCTTAATATTCCCAGCTAACTTAGTGGTACATTAATACAGTAGTATAGACAGAACAGTACTTTAGACAGACAGACAGACAGACAGACAGAATCCCAATTATCCGGCATCTACGGGGATTGAGAGGTGCGAGATTAACAGGTTTTCCCGTGAGTTCAAACTCGCTCTCAGGATCCCCAATAAATCCTTCAATACACAGTGCTACAGGCTGACCTCACAAATTTGTGTCTTGGAATTTTGAAATTCTTTAACTCTTATTAAACTCTATATATATGATAAGGCTTATAAATAAAGAAAATATAATAGTATAAAACTGCACAACGGTACAACTTTAAATTCTGATTAAGGATCTGGGTTCACAGTTTAAAAATTCAAGTAATTACAGTAGTTTTAATTAATGAAATTTGTAATAATTAGATATTCAGAACATTTAGAAAGTCAGTTACACTGTGCCCATAAGTTTTTAATCACCTTGATATACATTTTTTTTTAATAAATAGATACTGACAGATATTGGTAAGACATTTAGTATATACATTGACAGACTGGCAAATACTTATATTGATAAATAGAGTGACACATACACACACATATATATATATATATATATATATATATATATATATATATATATATATATATATATATATATATAAAACTGACAGAGATAGGTATTGATAGATAGATATTGGTGGATAATGGGTAGATAAATTGATAGATAGGTATACTGAAAGGCACAGAAAGGCAGACACACAAACATAAATAAGCAGTTAGATCAGTGGTTCCCAACCTCTTCCGTTCTGTGACCCCCAGACAAAACATGATAACTTCTGTTGCCCCAGTCTAAATCTTTCTTCGATGAAACAAACTAAATGTCACTGGAAAGAGCAGTTGGAAATGATACTTTAATATTATTAGTTGTACATACAGTACCAGTAGCTATATAAAATAAAACTGCCACACAATAAAAGATTCCAAGTCATGGATAGTGTTTGTGAACAATTTAAACCTCTGTTGTGTCTCCAGTAAATGCTGTGTATTATAATCACACATAAATAAAATCAACTCCAAAACAACTTGGGCAATCAAAACTATGGACACTGTGCCTGTGTGTATAATTTACACGCATGCAAAAAGAATATTAAAAAAGTTAATTAAAACTCAGTGGGTTGGATGACATTGCTTTTTGTCATCAATTGTGGCATCAGTGGTTTAGTCACAGTCAGGGCACAGTGGAGGCCATCTTCCAGTGGAATTGATAGCGCTGTTTCTATTTGATGCTCAACAGCAAGAAAATACCCGCTTCACAGAGAAAGGTAGACGAGAATGGCAGAAGCACCACGATAACCAGTTTGCTGATAATAAGGTAACGGCCCATTGCCACCCAAAACTCTGTCAAGCATCATTAGCTCAGATGGTTTAAACCAGGGTGCAACCTTTATACACTAATCAGCCACTTTGTAAACAAGAAATCAGCCATCACACAGAGTAGTAAGCCCCCCAATATCATGAGCATTTTGAAGCCATGTGCACTTGATATTAGGGGATATTCTGAAGTCAACAGTAAATAATTTTTGCTATACAAAATGCCCGAGTACAACACTGGATTAAAGAAAAAGTACTGGAATTTTCTAGTGAAATGGGGGTCCAGAACCCCCAGGACCCCCCTGGATCTGCCCCTGCAGCTGTACATCACCAAGAGCACAATACAGTACTACCACACTGAAAACACTGCTACTTGTTCGAATAGCCAAGTTAAGCAACGTTAGTACCTAGATGGGTGACTGCCTGGCCCTAAGAACACCACATGCTGCTGGCATAAAGACTCTACTGGAAATAAGTATCTCATGTCTTTGTCAGCTGTCCTTGATCAAATTGTCTGAATATTATCTTTAACCTCATCAATATATGGCTGACAATGGCTGCCCTTGTCTGCTAAATAAGAAAAGGATTTGAAGCAGATTTTCAACAGTAATTGTTATAAGTAATTTATGTACTAGCATTGTCAGGTATAATTTACCAGTTTAATAAAGAATATCAGGTTAGGTGTTTCCTGCATCAAGTGTTCCAACATTCTTATCTTACCTTATCAACTTGGCCGGCCGCTCATCACATACTATAATGCCGGCCGCAAATATGAGGGTTGCAGACCCCTGGCACTCTGCTAGTTAGGTCAAGCCTTGTTTACTTTTATTATGAACTAGCATGGTTTAAATTACCCCTATGGTCAACAGGCTGGGAACCACTGACTGTTAAATAGATAGAAAGATATAAAGAGGAAGACAGACAGACAAATGACTAACAGCAGCACAGTTACAACAACTTGTCTTAAGAGTTTGACGGGCACAAAGATTTCCTGTATAGGCTATGAGAGCTGTTCCTTTAGTTTACCTTGCCATAGGTGGTGGTGGCAGTGGTGATAGTGCTGGTGGGAGCTTTTGTTCCATGCTCCAGTTATCATTTTCAGCTGTTATGGAGCAGTTCAATTTCCGAACATTTTGTTGTAACATCTCCTGTAACAAACAAAATATTATATTTACTATGAAGAACTAGGGGAGGTTAGGCTAGGTTAGACCCAGACAGCTGCTGTACCATCCATTATCAATATCTTAGGTATTATTACAGTTTCAGCCACAACTCAGTTAGAGCAATTTTGTGCTTTCATTGGTACCAGATACCAAAATACCCCCACCTTAAGTACTTTCTGTTTAATATGGGACGGCTAGGAAGTTAGGTAAGGTTATGATTAGGATTCTTTGGATAGTTATGTCAGGTTCTATGGGGAGAGGGGCGGGTGATAGCTTCAAAACCACTCATTTCCCACTGATATGAAGGTCAATCAGTGTGAGTGATGATGTGCCGTAATACTCATAGACGAAAAATGTCTTAGAATTGTCTAAACATTACAAAATACATATTAAAAACAGCAAGAATGATCTGTGTAAGTCTATAAATTGAACTTTGGTTGCTGTAATCTGCAATTTTACCTTAATATTATGAATAATTGACGGTAAAATAGTCATATAATCCCTGCCTACATGTTATGTCCTGAGAGCAGTTCTCTTACCTTGTCCAAAATGTTCTCACAAGAATTATAAAGCTCTACCTCTCTTACAACACCATAATCCCTGCACACATCTCCATATTAATACTAACAACACAATATTAAAGCTATACATACCTCACAACACATGGCTGCTGTGTTTACACGGGAGAGCACCAGCCACGCTCCCTCTCAGGTAATAGTTTTGGCATTAAATTTATTTTATAAACGCCATAAAAATTATAAAATTACTCCAAAATATTATTAATTGTGTAAATTTTGTCAGTGTGTGTTGTTTGCCAATAATGCCTTAATAATCTTATATAGGGCCTCCCTCAGGATGGGCAGCAAGATGTTTCCACTTCACTAAATCAACCGAGAACAGTAATAAAAATATTTTCTCGCCGATTCTTGAGGATAATGATATTATCCATATTTATGTAACCATAAAATTTTTCCTTGGTGTATTCAGGTGTATTTTTACTGAAATCTGACCTTCATTTTTGGGCAAATGAGCAAATTTTGTAAAAATAAATAAATAAAAATACTGTATATATATATATATATATATAATTTTATATTCCACTACTGATTAATGTATGTGAATTTTTTCTGTTATATATTTATTGTTCCTATTTTCCTTTTGTTTTATAACTCATGTAATTTTCTTTAATTTCCTTGGTTATGTTTTCCCAAGTTATTCTTTTAATATAATCTTAAATTTTCTTAGTTATATTATGTTTTTCCTATATTTTTGGTCTTTATTTCAGTATGTTTATTACTTTATTTTCCATATTTTACTTTTCTTACTTAGTTTATTTCTTTCAATGTCATTATTTGTTTATTATATTTTCCTCTTAATTATTTCAATATTTATCAGTACTTATTGTTTGTGCATTTCCTCTTACTTCTATTCTCAGCTGTAGTCAGTAATATTCTGTTCAATGGATTAACCTGGGAAAACCATACCATTCTTTACCACCATCTCTTGGTATAATTGCTGTACTTACACGGTAGACTGCCACCACCCAGGCTTTTATTAGAAAAACTGGTATCTTTTTTACCTTTATCCTCTTCTCCACTGATCCGCTCGTTAGCTGCTTGGGCTAAGTGTTAGGTAGCGTGGTAGACGAGCTTAGGTATGTGAGTTACAGTGTTTATTTTAAGAGAAGCAATTGTTAGAAGGAAAGGAGTGATGATACTGTAGTGTGTATATGTGGTGCAGGTAGTCAACTTTCTCTAGGACCACATACACACATACATAAAGGAGATCTCGCACTCAGGATGGAGATGAGGAAGGAAATTCAGTATAGAGTTAACTCCAAGTATATTGTATGTTCAATGCAGTAGGATGCTGGGAGTTGCTGTAATGTGGAGGAGCTTCTTGAGAGGAGGTCTTGTCAGCTTGAGAGCTTGGTGTAGTCGGTGAGGCAAGGAGGTATTGATACAATCCTCGCTACTCAGGAATCGAGGTGTGAAATGAAAGGCGCCGCTGACTGGCTGGGCGAGGGCGGCAGGTGGCCAATCAGCGAGGACGGCGGAGAGGTTGTAGTGAAAGTAAGCCACTACAATACTCAGTCTACAAAATCAATATCTATTAAAATCAGATGTGAATAGTGCAACAATTTGAACCTTTATCCACAACAAAAACTAGGTTCACTCACTGATCATTGCAACATTCAAACAACAACAGACCAACCAGCCTCTTCCCAGTGAGATGACAAACAGCAGTTGCTTATACTGTACTGTAAAATTAAGCAACCAGCCTCTCGCCAGTGAGCAAGACTAAACAACAGTTCATTACGCAGCTGAATGGATCTGACAACAACAGCTGTCCTCAGAAGATCAGACACCCCAGTTTATTTAACCTATAGCATCATCCATCCTCCCCTAACCTCCTACTCTCTCTCCCTCCCTGCCTCTGACCATTGTGTCTGAGGTAGGATGAGAGAAGGGTGTTATCCAGTGTGACTCCCAAACATTGCAGGTTTTCTCGTGGTACTAACAAGTTCTCCTGTACTAACGCTGGACAACGGAGGACAATAGGGGGGGATTAAAAGTGGCTACTGGCTTCTTTCCCCTTCAAGCAGTGAATTCAAATTAAACTTTACTCAGGTAAACTCCTGATGTAATCATTCTGTCCTCCTGCTATCCACCCTTTCCTCCTCCTGCTATCCACCCTTTCCTCCTCCTGCTATCCACCCTTTCCTCCTCCTGCTATCCACCCTTTCCTCCTCCTGCTATCCACCCTTTCCTCCTCCTGCTATCCACCCTTTCCTCCTCCTGCTATCCACCCTTTCCTCCTCCTGCTATCCACCCTTTCCTCCTCCTGCTATCCACCCTTTCCTCCTCCTGATATCCACTCTCTCCCTTCCTGATATCCACTCACTCCTCCTCCTGATATCCACTCACTCCTCCTCCTGATATCCACTCACTCCTCCTCTTGATATCCACTTTCCAACTTCCCTACTCTCCCCCTGAAACCTTTAATTTTCTTTTAATTTGCCAGTCTTCCAACCAAGTGATCTCATTACATTTGTCCATCCTTGTAGGTCATAATATTATGGAAACAATTAAAACTCTACATATAAGTTCAGCAGTTTGTGTCTTTTCTAAGTTATTTCATACAATGACAGTATACAGTAATAGATGCTTATAGAGGAATGAGTGAAAGGGAAGGGAACAATTTACAATATAAAAATGAGTTGATTCATCTCCTTTTTCAAACATAACTGCTTCATTACTGTTTTTTAACCCCTTCACTACAGAGATGCCATAATATTTTAGTTGCCAATGCCAGATGATTTTATTCAGCTCAGAGGTGATACAATATACGAGGGATTAATAGGAGATACTGTAGTCTGAGAATGTAATGAAACGACAACACTAAAGTCACAATTTTCCCATAAGTTCTCCCATCAGTTACTTTGAAATTTTTTTATTAAGTCAATACAGTAAAGTACCTGGTTAAATTTTCATGATCCACAGTGTTCAATACTCACAGACTATACCCAGATCAATACAACAGGAGACGTTCATTCACTTCTCAATACTGTATTATAAGGGGCGAGGAAGGGGAGATGATGTCAAGTTTACAATTTACGACACATACACTACCACACTGTCCATGCTACCAAAAGAATATGTGACAGAACAGAGTAAGAACTATGAACAAGAGAAGTAAGTTAGATAAGGGTGGTGTAGGTGTTGGAAAACACACGCCCTTACAACACTATGTAAAAATTTTAAGGGGAATAATTCTCATTGACAATATTAAAAAAACTCCGCAAATAAATCCTTACAAAAATCATTGATTCTAATCACAAGAATTAACTAAACACATTCAAAATAAGAAATGGCTTATTCCTTTGTCCAGGGATGCATGTGTGCCCAGTTAGTTCCAGTGCATATAGCAACAGGCAGTGGAACAGTCAGGTGAACGAATGGCCCACACAGCTGCTGAGTGTTTTCCATTATAGGCTCAACTATGTCTGAAATGTTAAAATCAACAGCATACAGTATAGTAAATAGCTACAAAGTTTTATTATAATCTTATGACATTTTGCAGTACAAAAACTTCTCTGTATGGTCCACACAGTGAAAATGTTTAGATACAATAACCAACTTTTATGTACTGTAATGAAAAGAAGAAATGCTTTGAAAAGAGAGAGAGAGAAAAAAAAAGGATTTCATTAAAGGTATAAGATAATATTTTTGAGAGCAATATACTTTACTTTATGGAGTACAGTATAGTATACAGGACGTGAAAAGTTAAGAAATTTTATAAAGAAAAGAAAATCAACAGTTATGAAAATATATGCCAAAGAAAAGAAAATCTAATGTAAATGCAATTAAAAGGCAGGTGAGTGTGTTGCTTAAAAAAAGAGAAATGAAAGTTTACACAATAAAATAAATATAGTAATGTAAGGTTCTGTATCATCTTACCAATAACAGTGTCAAGGTCTTTGCTACACACTTCCCACACCATCTCATCATGTATGTGTATCAGCAGCTTGGCATCAAGGTCAGGGCGAGAGGCAAGAGCAACTTCTGTCTGTACCATGGCTGCTTTACTGATGTCTGCCGCTGAACCTGGTCACCCAGAAAATGATGCAAAGTTTATTAATGAGAACTTATAAATCTAACTGATTGTCAAGATTTACCGAATGGTCTTGATCAGCTTCAAATATGGTCATGAGAAAGGATGCCTTAGATTTTACAGTTAAACATGAAAGAGGCTGTATTTGGTCATAATTACAGATAGGAAATATAACACAAATCCCAGCAAAATTTAAACAGCGACACATCTAAGATTTTGCTTGTAAAAGTTAGGATGTGTAATCATATAACAAATGAATCTTGCCAATAATGTAGTTGGATATTTTTTTCACTGTAGCACACTGGTATTAAAGCCATATTCTATACTGTATATAATAACTCCCTTCACATGCTGTCATTCACTTTTAAACACAAAACTTCTCATGAGACATACTGTTACTGACAAACCTTGAATAACAAAGTTGATAGCTTGTCTCTCCGCCTGAGCCTGAATGACTGAGTCTTGCGACTTAATGCCAGGAAAGAAACGTCGACGGTTGAATATTGTCGTCAGAAAACCTTGGGACTTACAAAGATTAACTACAGACCTCATGTAGGCAGGGATACCAGGAAACCGTTCTGAAAATCATACAGTTTGTTAAATGTCATTTCATTTAACCTATAACCTATCAATCTCATTATGTCTCCTCCCAAAAATATCAGAAACTTCTAAGAATCCCCATAAAACAGATTATTTACCAATAACATCTTCAACTTATATTTCTTCTCAACACAGATGCAGACACAATATTTTACTACTAAGTATACAAGCTAAGGTAGTGGAGTGGTGAACCTTAGTTGCTTATAGATGACTACTCAGCAACATCTGGTGGTCACACATATTTTCTTAAATTGCAAAGTACAATACTCTACCATTGCAATAATTACTGCTTTTTAGTTTTATATTTTAGTACAGTACTCCATACTATATAACAGTACAGTATAGTATCTACCTTTTTGTCTTTTCCTGCTCCCTTTTGTCTATGGGTTTGCTTGTGCACACTCACTAAGACAGCTACCATATAACTCTTTACAAATACTCTTATCTTTCAGACAAGCAAGTGATGATTGCTGAGCTTGAGGGATAACAAAACCACCATGTTCTGTACAGTTCTCAGCAAAATTGTGCCTACTTGAAATTCTCTAAATACAAAAAGCCATGCATAATGATGTTGATACTGTAATTGTTAATACACAAATACAATATTTACATACAAGCTCAAACTGCTTTACTCTACTTACTCATGAAGGATGTTATTATATCTTTAGCGTCCAGGGGACTTATGTCGAGCACCTCTCCTAACTTTTCTCGGCCGGCTCCATAAACCACAGAATACACAACACGTTTTGTTCGTTCACGCTCACTTGTAGTTACCTCGCTCACATCTTTGTCCAGCCTAGACATTGTGATATATTTAAATCATTATAAACCAATCTGATGACAGCAGTGATACATATATTATCCAATAGTATCTCATTATTGATTAAATAAGAGAGATTTGGCTGTTATAATTTCAAACAAAAACATGAACTAACAACAATTACCAACATTTAATAAAGGAAGAATCACCATTTTTCATAGAATTTATAAACACCTGTACAGTTAACCTTAACAAATTGGAATTTTAAGAAAACAAAATTTTCAAGGACCTGCAGTACATATTCCTTTTTAAGAACCAGTAATGAAAATTGACTGCATCCAGCCTGTTGTGTTTCAGTGTTTACTGGTGGTAATGGATCCACAGTCTATCTCCAGCATAATCTTCATTTAGTGGGGCATGCTATAACGAACGGATTCTACTACGAATATTCCTATAACGAACGGATTCTACTACGAATATTCCTATAACGAACGGTTTTACCTATAAAATTGAGAATGCTATAACGAACGAAACTCCTACAACGAACAGTATTTTTTATCATTTTTTGTACTAATTTATTATTTTTTATTACAAGTATTAATGATATTCTTTATTTTAGGAGTTTAAATGCACATTTATGCACTTTTTTACAATTTTTACAATTTTATATTGTATTTTTCATTGTTAAGTGGTTGTATTTGGGGGCCCAGAACGGATTACCCCTATAACGAATGAGGTTCTAGAACCAATTAAATTCGTGTTATTGGTAATTTTATAAAAGAAAGACTTTATGACATCAACAGAGTTTCAAAATTGGTCACTTAAATAACAGTCTCCACAAACCGGGACTGTTTGAGAATCCAGCACAGCCGCAATCACAAGTTTCTGAATACTAGAAAGTTTATTAATGGTACCTAGCTGGGGTACAGATAAATTAAAACTGAATTAAAACATAAAAAGTTTACCACAGAAGAAAGATCAACTTCATCAGTGACTTTGTACTATTTGTTAATTTAAAAACTGATGGATAAGTGATTCTACAAATGTATGATTAAACAGATAAATACATACCCGGTACATTTATATCCAACCGCTTGGAATGGCCGGAGCTGGTAGTATAATAATCAAATCCAGTAAAGTATGCCAATGAAAGTTATATAAACTTCTGGCCCAGTGTACAAATAACTAAAAACAAACTTTATGCAAAAATAAGTTGTCAAATCTCTCCTAGTATGAAAGCCAAAATATTATTACTCTATATTTATCTATATTTATTTGACCATCCTTCAAGCTGAGTTGGAAAGCCATCACAGACATAGGAAGACATCAAAGTTTGTTTTACTTCTGAAATAACTCACCACATAGCAGATAGTTGTTTAAATATGTCTACAGTACATTTTTTTGACTGTTTAAATCCAGCTTGTAAGACAGAATCCTGGGACATGTGAGCTAACATTCGTAACTCTGTTTGTTGAAAGTCTGCAGCCAAGAGGATATATCCATCTCTGCTGCAGAAGCACTCTCGGGCCAGTACAACTGTTTCTGTGTGTCAGATATGAG